>NW_020328777.1:0-20572 GCF_001858045.2 Oreochromis niloticus
AAACCTGAAGAAGCAAACTTTGTAAAAATATTATTTGTGTCATTTTCAAAACTTTTGCCGCGACTGTATCTCGTGGTCTTGTTCACAAGTGAGAGAGAGGAAGCTGGAGATCTACAGACAGATTGGTGCTGCGACTGTAGTGATGCGGAGGCTGTACATCATGTTGAAGAAAGAGCTGAGCGTAAAAGCGAAGCTTTCAGTTTACCCGTCGGTCTACGTTCCACCGAAAGAGCAAGATTGTGGATACAAGTGGCAGAAATTAGCTTCCTCCGAAGGGTGGCTGGCGTCTCCCTTAGAGATAGGGTGAGGAGTTCGGCCATCCGGAGGGGCTCAGTGTAGAACCACTTCTCTTCAACTTTGAAAGGAGCCAGTTGAGGTGGTTCAAGCAAGGATGCCTCCTGGGCGAGGTGTTCCGGGCATGTCCCACTGGGAGGAGGACCTGGGGCAGATCCAGGACACGCTGGAGAGATTATATCTGTCAGCTGGCCTGGGAACACTTTGTTGTTTCTCTGGACAAGCTGGAGGAGGGGGCCGGGCAGGAGGAGGTCTGGGCTTCTCTGCTTAGGCTGCTGCCACCGTGACCCGGCCCCGGATGAAGTTGAAACCATGGATGGATGGAGGGATGCAAGAAGAATAAACGAGTGAGGAAAGTTTCTCCTTCACTGAATTATATTAACTTGTACCAGAGAGCCAAACCACTGAGAGCTTCAAGAACTAATAGAAGGATTTTTAAGGCAAATCTGTGTGTGTGTGCTGGGAGCCAGTGAAGTGACATAAACGCTTGGGTAATGGTTTATTTGCCTATATGTAAGACACTGATGATGGTGGTAATCCTGCAAACAGAGCGTTACAACAGTCTGACCCGTTCGATATGAACGCATGAATCATTTTCTCACAGTCAGTTTGAGTTACCAATTTTTTTAACTTGTAAACAATTTGATCCTGATGAATCTGGACATGTAAACTTTAGGTCACAACTCTCCACAGTCATGCCACGTATCTCTCAGCTGTAAAGTACTTTATGCTTATCCTTATTTAAGCCGGTAGTAATATAGTCAATTTAATCACCAACTACGACTTAAGAAAAAGTAACCACTTCTTGTGGTCTCAGGGTGTTTTGTTTGTTTTTCACAGCGCCATCAGCGAACACAAGCGCCACAAGCCCTCAGACCATCAGAGCATCTCAGATGTTACACTTTCAGGAAAAGCAGCTCCAGCTCCTGGACTCTCCAGAGCCAGTTGTGGAACAACTGAGGATGTTAGGCAGAGAGCTCACAGCTATCCGAGTTCAGATGGACAAATACTGTCAAGGGACCAAAGCCACGCAGGAGTGGGAAATGATCGGGACAGTGATCGATCGTCTGCTGTTTGGCTTGTACATCATCTTCATTTTTGTGAGCTTTATCACAATAATAAGCATCTGGATATGGCATAATTCATTTGCTACATGATTAGATCAAAAACTGCATCACATGGAGTAGTGCCATGGCAATCTTCACTTCACGCATGTACTTGACCCCGTGCTGATTCCTTATTTTTTTGCATATTTGTCACACGTACGTGTTTCAGATCAAAGGAATTGATGACCTGAAACATTTTAGTGTGACAAATACACAAACCAAGAGCAAAGAGGGCATGAGATGGATTTGCTGAGATCAGGAATAACAGCATCATTTAGTATAATGAAAATAGCCCTGCTTCTGTTGTCTGCATTTCATTCTGTAATCAAACAGCATCGGTTAATGAGCATTGTCTGTCAGGTAGTTGGCCTTGGCAAACTCTGCATTTTACAGTCACAAACATGACTGTGGTTTACTGTATCCTAACACTATTTACTGGAGCTTTTTCTTTTTAACATATCAGTAGCCAGAGAAAAATATGAAAGAGGGACACATTCATAAACTCACAGGCCTGGGCTTACATCCAGTAACAACCATTTTCCTTGCAAACCAGAACCATGAACACATTTAGACTCTAATGCCATTATAGAAGTTGTACTTGTCTTTAAGATTCATTAGCAATTAAAAACTATACGACTATTATTGTATTGTTTTTCCATTTCACTGGTTGTGGTTTACCTGCATAATCAAATTATAACAGTGGGTGATTTGGTCTGCAGCAATTGTGACAAGAAAATAAATAAGTTGTGACAATGGAAATGTAAGCGATGGTTCTCAGCTCTGCTACGTAACCAGCCTGGCATCTAAACTGAGTAACCAAAAATGACGTTTTATAACAATTAAAGCTGCTTCAGTTTGAGGTTATACCGCCACCCTGAGCACTCCAGATGTTGCTGATCTTGGAAGTTATGCAGGGTTGGGCCTGATTAGTACCTGTATGGGAGACCACTGGGGTAATGTAAGCTTGGGCAGCTCTAGTTCAAGATGTAGAGCAGGCTGTCCACCAATCAGGTTTCATTTGCAAACCACTTCAGTACTGAACCCCAAATTTGCTCCAAATGCATCCATCAATGTGACTGGATATCACCTAAGGCAATCATTTCCAATCACCACACCAGCAGAAAATGAAGACTTTCAGCTGGGTTTTCATTCATTTTGATGTTCTGATGACTTGATTCTTCATTACAGCTTCACTTTTGCAAATCAGGATTTTTTTTTAATTACATCAATAGACAATAGTGGATAAAAAATGAGAGACACTGAGAGAGGACTTTTTATTAGTGATCTTAACCATAATTTTTTTTCATATTAATGTAATTTGTTCATCTAATTGAATATATCTATTTGTGTATGATTGTCAGTCCAAAGAGGGAGAGAGGAAGAGGGGAACGTGAGGAGAAAGTACAAGGTCAGGAAGAGCCAGGTAAGAAAACAGACAAGGAACAGTGACAGGCAAACAGAAACCGTTTAACTGCTTGAGAGAGTTGACTACCAAAAGGTGATAGACAGATTTGCCAGTCAAGGTGAGGCGACATAGGTTAAAATAAATTAAAAAAATCTACAGAGCCATAGTAGTATCTGCAGTAAAGATCTTTTCATACATTGTACCATAGGCAAAGTTGCAAAACAGTGATGTCATGTATCGTGACGAGGACCCAGGCACACAGAGACTTGATGAATTTAAGAATCTTATGATTTCATAAAGAAATTTGCAGACTTGCACAGAGATGGTAAAATTATGATGACTGATAACAGAGACGAGGACAACAGACGATGAGGACAGGGTGGTACAGGGGTTTAAATGCACCGAGGAGACAGACAGAGAGAACTCGGGACAACTGGAGACATGTAGGAATGCAGGGACTGACAGAGACAGGGAAGACGTCTCATCGTGATGAGTAAAGTTGATTTTGCCTGGCTGAGCAGCTCTGTGTGCTCAGCACCCCCAAAGCTCTGATCCTAGAATCGCCCCTGCTACCATGCAACCCAACATACTACACAAATGCACGGCAACGCCTTGAAGTCATTCTGTTGTTGCCAAAGAACTGATGAGAAAGATGTTTGACGAGCTTAATCTATGTGTTAGCCAGTAGTTTGTGTAGGAGTCATATGAGCTGTTCCGTTTTTGATTAAGTGGGTTGGTTTAAATGCACTCACTGTATTGGTAGACGGGTGTGGGGCATGACTCATGGGTGTGTTAGGTGATGAATGTGGTTGCACTCACCTGTTCACGGCACCTGATGTTGATGAGCAGAAAGGTAGGGTGAGCCTGAGGCGAAACCTTCTGTTGACTGCAGCTTGAATCATTTTGATGCATTTTTTGACTGTAACTTGATGGTTTATGTATACTTATGCACTAAGTTATGCAATAGGCCAATGTTGTAATTTGGCATAGTAAATGGTGCAGTTATTTGTACAGTCTGTGCATTTGTTTAATGGTTTGAGCCTGTGTGCCGATTTGTATAGTGGACAGTTGTATGTGGAATAAAAGTAGCAAATAGTACAGAAGTGTATCTCATGTGTTTAGCCTGCCACGGCCGTTGGTTGGAGGAGCCGCAATAGTTTGGATATAGAGAATGCTGCTGGCATGAGTGAAAATTTTTGAAGCTTCGCCCAGTGATGAAATTGAAATCATAATAGGGAGGGATTCTTCTATCAGATGGAAAGATGAATTAACAGCAAAATTACAATATGTGAGTTTGTAAAGAAATATTATAGACAGTTTGAAAGATATCGATAGATCTGTAAAGATGTCAAGCAGCTTCTAGATGCTTGAAGGAAGCAGTAAGGTCAGTTTCCATTCTGGGTTTTCAGCATTAATAAAGAAACCTGCAACAAGGTGAGTAATGTTTGAGGTCCAAAAGAAATCAACACAGAAATTTTTTACAGTGCTTTTCTACCTGAACATTCAAAGCGCTCTATACAGGTTGCCTCATTCACACCTGTTCATAGAAGCTCTTTTTCTGTGCTTTCTATCTAACATTCACACACATTCATACTCTGATGAATGCATCAGAGAGTGACTTGGGGTTAATGTCTTGCCCAAGGGCAGTTAGCATGCAGTCTGGAGCAGCCAGGGATCGACCCAAAAACCATCTGATTAGTAGATGACCTGCTCCACCTCCTGAGCCACAGCCACCCCCTTTTAGAGGTAAAGAATCAATTAGAAAGTAAGTACAGTAATTTTTTGAGATGATTTGATTTAAAAAAAACAAAACAAAACAAAACTCTTTTGCTTCTAATTACATAATTGTGTCCATACTTCAGAGGTGGAGTTTCCAGCATCTCACCTCGGCCTCATCTGCAAACAATCAGCAGGAGGGCTTCTTAAACCAGCGCTGCCTGCTACTCCTCGCCAGTTTGTTCTGCCATCTCCAGTGGTAACTAGGCTTCACCTCTGCTCCAGTTCTGGCTTGCTCGTTCCCTGTGTTTAGGTCTCCTCTGCCAACGTACTCATCCTACCCTCAAATTCCCTTACCCGTCCAGCAACTTCTTCTCCCTCTGTTGCAGAATTCCCGTTGGATTGTTCCCATCAGGAGCCAGGTGTTCAGTCTCTCGATAGCTTTTCCTCTGGTTCCTGCTCTCTGCTGACACTCGTAGCTCGAGTCACGTTCTCCATTCCCTCTCTTTAAACAAAGTCTCATAAATAGTTTAACCATGTGCATTGAATCTGCATTTGGGTCTAAGCCTTCTATGGAGGGAAGAAATCATCACAGTGACATCTATTCAATTTTCAATTCAATTTTATTTATAGAGCACCAAATGACAGCAACAGTCACCTCAAGGCACTTGATGTTGTAAGGTATACTTACAAAGAAAACCCCAACAATCATATGACCCCCTATGAGCAAGCACTTTGGCGACAGTGGGAAGGAAAAACTCCCTTTTAACAGGAAGAAACCTCCAGCAGAACCAGGCTCAGGGAGGGGCGGCCATCTGCTTCGACCGGTTGGGGAGGGGCAAGGAAAACAGGATAAAGAC
The DNA here is from genome assembly GCF_001858045.2 of Oreochromis niloticus. NCBI lineage: Eukaryota > Metazoa > Chordata > Actinopteri > Cichliformes > Cichlidae > Oreochromis > Oreochromis niloticus. The sequence continues at coordinate 5,382 of NW_020328777.1, forward strand.
ATGCTGTGGAAGAGAGACAGAGGTTAATAACAAGTACAATTCAGTGCAGAGAGGTCTATTAAACATAGTGGGTGAAGAAGAAACACCCAGTGCATCATGGGAATCCCCCGGCAGCCTAATGCTGGGCATACACTGTGCGATTTTTAGCCCATTTTGAGCCTATTTTTCAGTCGTGCGACCGTTTGGAGGATCGTGTGTCGTGGATCGTCTACATGGGGTAACGAGAAGCGATTAACACTTCTCGACCAGCTCCCGATCATCAATCGTTTGCTCGTAAGAAAATCAAACCTGTTTGAAATCCTGTCGGCCGTCCTGAGGGCGTCACCGCAGCATCTTACACTGCGCACGCGCACAACCTTCCGATTGGCATCAGGGCGTCTGATTCTATCCAATCTTTTAAATCACGGCTTAAAACGTATTTGTTTAATCTTGCGTCTTACACTGCGCACGCGCAAACGCAGAAATGAGTGTGAAAAGACGGAGCAGAACGGCGGTGCGGCGTGTGATCTGGACATGAGCGATGGAGGCACAAACTTCTCATCCCTGTGAGTCAATCGTACAGTTTGACCAGGAGCTGAATAACGCGACTGAAAAAATTGCAGCACAGTGTATGCCCAGCTTATTGCAGCATGGAGGATTCAGGGTCACCTGAGTAGGCCATCAGCCTACTAAAAGGATACTGAAGAAACCCGTCGAAATGGTGTTAGTCTTCATCACTGCTGCTGCTGGACTCAGTTGAACACCTCCGAAATTTGCATACAGGCAAGTATTCCTCTTCTTCCTCAAAATCCTCTCGGGAACACTTCCTCGAGCCTCCACCTTCATGGTGCCAAGCTCTTCGTGTGCATCTTCAAAAAGTTCATCACTGCTGCTCTCAGAGTGGTCGTACACAGCTGAGCTGGTCCCGAATCAGAGTGTGCAAGCCTGGATTTTTTGCTATCACGCTCTTCTTCATCAACATCTTCCTCTCTGGACCTTTTCGTGGATCCACCAGGCTGCGGTTCTTCTTCTGTTGACTGCTGACTGATGTCCTCATCGGCAATATTACCTACACGAGGACAGCTCTCGCTATCAGTGTCACAAGCAGAGAAGAAGTCAGAGTCATCATCAGAAAACTCCTCGCTCCATCTGATTCTTTTGTTTGGTTCCACATCTTCTTCTTCATCCATCTCTCTAGACCTCCTCCTGGATACACCTGGCTGAGGGTCGTCTTCTGGGATGTGCTGGTCAACATCCACACAGTCTTCAAATGCCTCATCGGAATCCTCATTTTCAATGCCAACAACAACCACAGCATTATGATCCTCATGCTGTTCGTTGTTGTCAGCATTGGCATTAAATTCCCTTACATTAATATTTTGAACATTGACATTGTTGTCATTGTCATCGTCATCGTCAGTGTCATCGTCAGCGTCAGTGTCATTGTAAAGGTAATTGTCATATTGTTCCAGTACTGAAGCTATTAGCCTATCCAGAAACAAATAAATATCACGAAGAGCAAGATAAAGATCGTTTGTGAAGCCCCGGAGTCCACCGATATCTTCGTTAGCTGGTCGGTTAGCTGGTCGGTTAGCTCGTCGGTTAGCTCGCCGGTTAGCTCTTCGGTTAGCTGGTTGATGAGCAGGTTCCTGATCTCCACTTGCAATTGATTGTGGATTAACCTGTTGGCCTGCAAGATCATTTAATCTTTTAATTAGCATCCATAACTATCTGCTGAAAATCTGTTTTTGATCAATTTCAAGACTGAGTGCATGTGCTTACCGTTACGGTTAGTTTGAAATCCATCTCCACTTCCACTCATTTTGACTACAAGGAACACAAAACAACAATGATCACTAAACCTCAACTCAGAATGTTCAGACAATTTGCTTTTTTTGAGATGACTTTAGGCTGCGTCCGAACGTACACGGCTATGTTTGAAAACGGACGTTTTCCTTTTCATTTAAAAAAAAATCCAGTCCACATGTCCGTTTTCCTCGTCCACACCTAAACACAAAAACGTCGTTTTCAAAAATCCCCACCCTGGCAGGAGTTTTAAAAAAATCTCACCTTTCAGTGACTCAATCTGCTGTTTAGGTGTGGACGAAAGGCCCGAATGCAGAGACAAAGCTGCGCTTTCAAAAATAGCCGTGTACATGTGGACGCAGCCTCAGTTTGTTTGAGAACAAAACTTAAGTCTTCTCTATTTTCCTAAATGAACAAAATAATCTCAGAAATAATCGTGTTAAAAAGAGCTTCTGTCACTCTAAGATATGATTAAGAACATTTTCAAATTTATGTATAATTTGTCAAATATTACATTTATATATTTAAGTAAATGATCTTAAGTTTATAAACTGAAATTTGAGCTTACTTTAGTTCTTGGTAAATTACGGAGCAGTTAATCCTCAGGGAAACGTCGAAATGTCACTAAATAGTGGTCTGCTTTCATACGGTTGCAGTGTCTCTTCAGTTTTGTGTTCATATGCTGATGTTTTCCTTCAAAACATGTTTAAATGCTGTGATGTCATTTTATGGTCCCTGGAGGCATCGCTATGGCAACAAAACAACATGTTCCAAACAACAACAACCAAGCTGTTTCCAGTGCTTAATATTTAACATGTCTTTGTTATAAACTTTATTTGTACAAATCTGTGATGTTGATGTGCACAACCTGGGATTCAGACCTCGGAGGGTTAATCAACAAATGACGAAAAATTAGGTTTAAATTTCTGTTCATGACGGTGCAGATTTCTGACATTTTGTGTACTTTAAGCATTTAACAATTTGATTGTTTTCTAATAAAAACTGTGTGAAACTCAAGTTAGACCTGTGTTTGTAAATGAACCGCTCCATGTTGTGTAGCTTTCTGGATTTTATACTTATTGGGCTACATATTAATTTATTATACAGGCTATACAGTAGATAAAATCTAAACTCACATGTTTAAAGTGTTTAATCATGTGGGCTACAGACAATAATCAAGTTATGGACTATATTGATAAGAAAAACGTGCATACTTACTGCATTTGAATCATTTTAACCATATGTAACCACCTGCATGTCATGGTCCCGGGACTTCTACCTGGTTTTTGTGTCTCTTGTTGTTGTTTGATGTCAGTTTTAGGGTCCCTAGGTTGTTCTGTTAAGATGTTGCTTATTTGATTTCCCCTCGTGACTTTACCCCCTGTGTGCCCCCTCTGTATATCTGCCAGTCCCCATGCCTCGTTTCTCCTCCTTGTGTTGTATTCCATGTTTTCCACAGCCCGCTATGTCTGTGTTCTCTTCCAATCTGGTCTGCGTCTCTGTGTGCTTCCTGTTTTACTTTGATAGTCTCCCGTCAGTGTTGTGTTACTCCTGCCGTGTCTCGTTATCAGTGTCACCTGTGTTTCCCGTGTGCTCCCACCTCCCTCGTTAACCCTCTGTGTATTTATGTCCGCGTCTCCTACATTTCCTACATAATAGAGCTGTAATAAATGTTTGTTGGGGTTTTTTAAGTACAGAAATCAGCTGCTAAAATAATTGTACTGATATTTGGTGTTGAGAATGCTTTACAGTCTGTTCTGTAGCAAAGCTGAATTAATATATTGACTGTCTGGCCCCTTCTGGCTACTTAATAGTTGCTGAAGGAGATTTTGTTCATCCCCAGCTGATCTCATCCATATTTATATAAAATCTAGCATACTCCACACCACACAAAGTCAGAAGCCAGTTAAAATCTGTACGTGGTACCTGAGGCGGCGCTGCACTGACCAGTTGTTTCTGGCTATTTGCTGGTTCAGCCTGCCTATCACTGCAACTCTTGGCTCTTATTGGTCAGTGCAGGCTGACGGCATGCTCACTCAGCACAATATGAAGAGGACAACAATAGAAACATTAGTGCTGTTAGTCTGCTCCATTATAGCTACAGCGGTATGAAAACTGCCTTTTCATTGTCGCTCACTCACTAGTTTTCACCTTCCCAGTTTATCACCCTCTATTTTCAGCATACCCCCTATGTAGCACTATATGGTGTGTGTGTGTGTGTGTGTGTGTGTGTGTGTGTGTGTGTGTGTGTGTGTGTATTGTAAAGACTTGATTCCCACAGTCCAAGTCAGGGTTTTAAAATGCGTTGCTGTTTCCATCCAGCATCAAAGCTGCAGTGAAATTTCCTTCAATGAAATTTTGGCTCAAAGAAAAACAGTGTTGTTATTGTCAATCTCCAATTAAAGTAAAAGTGTAATTAAACCAAGGCAGACTTGTATTGACTGGACATGGTAGAATTCTGCTGAATTACCCTCTTTATTGCTGAGTCATGCAAATGGTCTACAGATGGTCGCAGGAAGTGCTCCACCGCAGCTTTCCTGGGCCGCCACGACTTTCAACTCTCATCTGATCACACACGAGATAGCACGAGTCTGCACCTCAGCTGCCTGAATGCAAAGCAGGGAGGATCGTGTAAGGATCGCCAGACTCGGCATTTCAATACACAGATGGGGTTTTTATTCGTTTGAATACGACTTATGCCCGAGAAGATGATCTTTAACACTTCCCCATTCCTGGTTACTCTACAAGTGAGAATCATCAACCATGAGAGCATTGCAAACATAAACTTCTAATGCATATTCAGCTCCATTTGTCATGGTTCAGAAAGCAAAAACAGGCTGAAGGCCCCAAGATGATGACATCTGTAGTTCAAACAACTTTAGCGTTAAATATTCTCCAGTTAGCAGTGACGCTGATAAAAATGTGTGCAGTCATCTTTCACCATCTTTCAATGCTGTGATTGCAGCCATTCCCCAACTCTCTGTGAATGGTACTCATGGCCATTCGAGAATCTGTGTCTTTGATTAGTAGTCGTTGATCAATGGTCATAAGAATTTGCATACTAACAATCATGGAACTAACCCCCCAGCACATTGTTCATTCAGTGGTGCTAGTTTCCTTCGCTGTGCAAATGTACTGCTTATAAGGTTGGGGAAACCTGCAGTCAGCTGAGACTGAAGAAGTCACTTGGATGAGTGACAAAACGTTTCTCCCACTGAAAATGTCCAAATGAACAGAATCAACCTTTTGGAATTTACTTACCTGGATGATTGAGCACGCATCAAGACATTATTTTATTAATATTTTTGAAATGATAGCAGCACAAACGAAAATTTTTGCAGCACAAACCAGCACAAACGTTTGATACCACTTTTGTTGGATTTGAAGAAAGGGGGGGGCAACTTCACTCACGTGATCTCCTAATATCACACCACAAATTATAATTGTGTAACTATGTCACATTATTGGAAACTGAAAGCAGCAGAGCCTGTTGCAAAAAAGCTGTCACAACAATCGTCATGTGATTGACTGATACGGAACAAATCCAAGCGAAGATGATAAGTGATAAAAACCTGCTTTAAATCCAAACACTTACAACAATGTGTGGATGGACGCGTGGATCAGGTACATGTGTCACACTGCAAAGTCAATATTAGTTTCTGAAGGTGGTTACGGGTTTCACCTGCGCATCCTCACAACTTTATCTCTATGTGACGGCACCCAAGCTGTTGCAATTTAGAATATCAGCCACTTGTCATGTTAATGAGGGCTAAATAAAGCTGAGACAGAAAATGGCCGGTGTGAAAGCTGCTGAGCTGATCGTCATCTGTTTCATGCTGCTACAAGGTAAGGCAAGAAAACATTTTATCAACACATTTCACAACAAAGAAAGCAACAGCAATGTGTTGATTTACTTCCTGCACAGTCGTAACACCTTACACATATTTACTAATGTATGAAGGATTTATTAAAAGTTAACATTAAAACTTCCTGTAAGAAAAACAAACCTAACTTAGAGACTGAAGTTAAATTCAATTCAATTCAATTCAGTTCAATCTTTATTGGCAGACTTCATGTCCATAAAAAACAAGACAGAAACACACACACATATATATCTATATGTAGATAAATAAGTATATAAAACATTAGTAAAAATATAAAGCATTTGTAAAAATTTGTAAAAATATAAAACCATAATATACATAAAACACAATTACTTAAAATAAATCAATAAATACACAAACACTTTAACCAGTGCTTTCTCAGACTGGATGAGTAACGGGAACCACTCAGTGTCGGATCTGTAAGTGCTAAAATTATACTGTTACTCGAACCATCCAGTCGTTCTCTAAAATTGTACATTAACTTTCTTAAAAGTGCTTTAAAAGTCCAAACACCCACAGCTACAAACATCTGACTGGCACTACCACTTCTAGGTATCCTGCAAAGGATTCTCATCGCATCATTATATGCAACATGCAGCTTCTGCATGCTACATTGTTTGTAGGATGACCACAAGGGGGCAGTATATAGCGGTGTGCAATACGCTTTAAACAAAGCCACTTTAACTGGAAGTGAACAAAAACTGAATTTGCGTGCAATAGTATTTGCCTGCACATAGAGCTTACATCGTTGTCTGTAAATGTCATCATCATCATTCATTTCCTCAGTAATAAAGTGACCGAGGTATTTCACCTTTTTATGAACTTCAAGAGTTTTTTGGGCCAGTTTAAACAAAGGGAAATTTAGCTGTTTATCCTGCTTGGTTCTACATATCAAAACAGCACTTTTAGCAGCATTGTACTCTATGTCATATTGCACACCATATTCAGTACAGACATTAAGAAGATCCTGCAACCCAGCACTGCTTGGACTAAAAACAACCAGGTCATCTGCATACATAAGATGATTTATCAGCGTTTTACCTAATATACACCCAGTGTTACAGGCTCTCAGCTGTATGGACAGATCATCAACATATAGATTAAATAAAATTGGAGACAAAATCCCACCCTGTCTGACACCATTGCTGACACCAAAGGGGGCAGAAATACTACTTCCCCATTTAACCTGCATGCTCTGATGAGCGTACCAGTAAGAGAGAATCCTCACGATGTATTGAGGAACTCCCCGTCTCTTCAGTTTATCAAAAAGTTTTCTGTGGTTCACTCGATCAAAAGCCTTAGAGGCATCAATGAAACACATGAGGACAGATGAATTTTTAGCCCTATACAAACTGACTATTTCCTTGAGTGCATATATGCACATGTCAGTGCCGTGCTTTGGTTTGAAGCCAAACTGATTATCCACAGAAGAGATGAACACACTAACTCTGTCAAACAAGATTCTTTCTAACACCTTAGATAAAATACTGGCTAGTGCAATCGGCCTGTAATTATCCAAACAGCTCACTTTTGAAGCTTTGTCTTTCATAACTGGTACCAATAAAATACACAGCATTGAGTCTGGTAATATGCCATGAATCATAAACCCAGTGAAACAGAGTGCTAAAAGAGGAGCTAGCCTTAAACTAGCATGTTTTAAATGTTCTGCAGTGATGTGATCCAAACCAGAGGATTTATTATCAGGCAACCTATGAATGGCTTCATATACTTCATGTGTCCTTACACTTATTGTGTCATTACTCATGTCAAAATTGTCCTCATATGGATCACTTTTTATACAATTAAACAACGCGCTGTAATGCTGTCTCCATAATGCTGCAATGTTATCTGCCCCAGCAACACCTTCAACAGATGATGGTAAAGATGGTTTACAGTTATTAAGAGCTTTCACCTCTTTCCAAAAATCTGTCATATTATTACACAGCATTTTCCTGGCCAAAGAATCTGCTCTCAGCATTTGCTCATTTTTAGTTATAAAGCGAACAGCGTACTTATATCTGGCATTCGCACATTTTTTCTGTTCAAATTCTGGGCCTTGTTTAGGTCTTCCAGCCATGGCCCAACATTTATAAGCTATACGAGCTTCATCATGGTACATAGATACATGTTCTTTCCACCCAGGTCTGATGTTAGGTTTCTTATGCTTATATTGTTTATCAAGCAGTGTACCACTTTCATACAGAGCAGTCACTATATCATCATACACTATATCATCATACATTAAATGAAGTATTACCTTCATTTCTTTATACATGATATACATGCAGATTAATACAGAACAGAGAAGCTAAATGGTTAAATGTTTAAAAACTGTCCCATCACTATTATTTTTGTCATTAATTTTCAAACAAAGGAGATCGTTCAGTTACATCCATCTCAATAAAGGGCAGCACTGGATCTGCTTTTATTTTTTAGTGTTTTCAGTACAATTACATTTTCATTACAAACAAAAGAAACGAGTAAACACACTCGGCTCTCACGTGTTTACCAGCTGTAATAAAATAAGCATCTGCTACACCAAAAAAATACAAATGGAAGAACTGAGGCTGCGTGTTTTCATGTTCAAGCATTTAACATAGTTGTACGTTTTCTTTGCTTGTTCTCTTCTTGATCTCAGGCTTTGTGGCAGCTTTCAACTGCACCAGCCCAACTCCTGCCGCCCTGTTTGATCAACTCGCAAAACATTTGTTCTCTAACAAACTGCTGCGTCCCGTCGAAACCTTTGCAAAGCCAATAAACATATCCATCAGCATAACAGTGGCAGGAATTTTAGGAGTGGTGAGTCTACACAGCTTATACACAAAATATTAACATCATGTCATCTATGTGGAACTAATAATCCTTATGACTCTAATATACTTTCTAATGTTACTCATCTTTAGGATGAAAAAACCCAAACACTGTCTTCAGTCTTATGGCAGGTCCTGGTATGTCTTGAACAGCTCTCAGAACTAAAACAATAATGTCACATTTCTTATATGATTATACTGACATTTTGTAAATTATTTCTGTTGCAGCTGTTTGTATTTTCAGCACAATGAACCAATCCAGAGCGATTATAAGAATGAATCAAAATGTTTGGCCACTGAATTAATACATAAAGAATACATTACTTGTTCTTTTAGATTTCCTTAAGTCTGTAACAGTAATTTCAAATATTTATTATCAGTTGGGAACTTTTTCTTATAGTCTAACATGACTTAATACCAGATGTTGTGTTTCCCTGTTTCAGCAGTTAACATGATAGCTGTAGTGCTGTGGAACAGTTTTGCTGTTGTTCTGTTTAATGTAGGAGTGGATATCGAAGGACTGAACTGGGATGAGAAGGAATGTGCAGCTAAAAGAGTTTCGGTTCCTCGGGACAACCTTTGGGTCCCAGACATTCAAATAAAACAGCTGTAAGTTTAATGAATTTTGTAAATCAAGTCGAAGAAATTAACTTTTAATTAAAACACTAAAAATGTCAGAAATGACAAAGCAGTCATGAGAGACATCGACGTCGACATCAGGCTGAGCTGGAAGACCAACACTTGCACTGTAAACAGAAAGTGGAAGAGCAGGCTTTCTTTGCTAAGGAAGCTTACGTCCTTCCACATGTGGTATAATGATGAATATTTTCTATCACTTACTTCTGATGAGTGCAGTGTACTTTGCTGTGGTCTGCTGGGGGAGCAGGAGATAAATAAACTAATCAGGAACCCCGACCACCCTCTGCACCACCTACTGGACATTTATTTTCAGTGTTTTCAATTCAATTTTATTTATAGAGCGCCAAATCACGCTTTATATTGTAAGGTAGACCCTACAATAATAAAAACAGAGAAAAACCCAACAATCATATGACCCCCTATGAGCAAGCACTTTGGCGACAGTGGGAAGGAAAACTGCCTTTTAACAGGAAGAAACCTCCGGCAGAACCAGGCTCAGGGAGGGCGGGGCCATCTGCTGCGAGAGGGTGAGAGAAGGAAGACAGGATAAAGACATGCTGTGGAAGAGAGACAGAGATTAATAACAGATATGATTCGATGCAGAGAGGTCTATTAACACATAGTGAGTGAGAAAGGTGACTGAAAAGGAAAAACTCAATGCATCATGGGAATCCACCAGCAGCCTACGTCTATTGCAGCATAACTAAGGGAGGATTCAGGGTCACCTGGTCCAGCCCTAACTATATGCTTTAGCAAAAAGGAAAGTTTGAAGCCTAATCTTGAAAGTAGAGATAGTGTCTGTCTCCTGAATCCAAACTGGAAGCTGGTTCCACAGAAGAGGGGCCTGAAAACTGAAGGCTCTGCCTCCCATTCTACTTTTAAATACTCTAGGAACAACAAGTAGGCCTGCAGTGTGAGAGCGAAGTGCTCTAATAGGGTGATATGGTACTACAAGGTCATTAAGATAAGATGGGGCCTGATTATTTAAGACCTTGTATGTGAGGAGCAGGATTTTGAATTCAATTCTGGATTTAACAGGAAGCCAATGAAGGGAAGCCAAAACAGGAGAAATCTGCTCTCTCTTTCTAGTCCCTGTCAGCACTCTTGCTGCAGCATTTTGGATTAGCTGAAGACTTTTCAGCGAGTTTTTAGGACATCCTGATAATAATGAATTATTGTTCTCCTACACTCATCATATATTGTTTTTCATATATATTTTCTTCAATGTTTTGTTATTGTATTCTGTTCTATTCCAGCCTGGACGAAGCCAGCTCTACCAAAACTCCCTATGTCTACTTATATAATACAGGTCATGTATATGATGATAAGCCCATCACAGTGGTCACTTCTTGCCAATTGGGAATCTACACCTTTCCCTTTGATATCCAAAACTGCTCGTTGACCTTCGGATCATATATACACTTTGGTAAGGCTGCCTGAAAATTAAAAACAAACAAAACTCAAAGAGTCTTAAAAATTATTTTTTAAACTCTAAAACCATCCCTATAGACCATCCATATTCTGATTTAACACAAAACTATGTGCTAATATGCAAATAAGCAAACTCTTGAATGTCACTCTAGCTACAGATATTCAGATGATTCAAGGCGCCACAGCTGAAAAGGTCCTGAAAGAGTCCCGAGATGTGATCGTAACCAATGGGGAGTGGGAGCTGGCAGATATCAATATTGCCGATTCCAGCCTGCATTTAGACGATGGAAGCTACTCTGAGATCACATACTATGTAAGCATGTTTTTACTGACTTTTTCATCCTTCTGATAATTTATTTTGTACTGTTATAGCTGATCACACTTTATTGTTTAATAGTTCCTAATTGTGGGAAGTCTTTATGAACCAGTCGCTATCATATTGAACATGTTTGCCGTGAGAATGAAAGTAAAAGTAAAATCAGGTGCAGATGATGCATGAGTGAAACATAAAGAAACTGACCTGTGCTGTGGTGGCACAGGACAGCAGGGATTACGTCCACCATTTTGGAAGTAGTTTCCGTTTTAAAAGCTTCATTTCTATTATTTGATGTAATGAGACATCTCATTTATTAAGCCAAAATTCTGAAGCAGTTTGTAAAAACTAAGTACATCCCATGATTCAGTGACTTTAGCAGCAACAACTTGATGTAATCATTTTCTGTCCGTCACATCGCTGTAGAGGAAAATCTAACAAAAATCTTACAGGTTTAATACTTTGTCTCTTCCCAGATCGTGCTAAGACGGAGACCAATCGTCTATGAGGTCAACCTCCTGGTCCCCAGCTGTTTCCTAATCACAGTGGACCTCTTCAGTTTTGTGCTGCCCCCACAGAGCGTGGACAGATCCTCCTTCAAGATGACACTCATCCTGGGCTACACCGTCTTCCTGCTCATATTGAATGACCTGCTGCCTGTTACCGGGGAGAAAAACACCGCTCATCAGTGAGTGTACATAAATGTAGTGTCGGCTGCATAGTTCTTCTTTTGAAGAAATACACTTAAGGAATTTAGAGACAGTGTTTCTGAAAAACAATACAGTGTCCTTTGGATTATGAAGGGTTGAATTCAAACATCTGTGGAACAGACGTCTTAAAATCTGTACAAATTTCACCAAACTGTCAGTTCCTAAAAAAACAAGTTTTCTAAACTGTGAACTCTTCACCGAAGTACATTTTGCAAAACTGGATGATCCCGATCTGTGTCAACTTGCCGAAAGACTCCACCTACTAAAGACACATTTATTTTGGGGGTGTGTTTTTTCAGCTCTCTGAGATAAGGCATCTATGGCTGTAATCCAGACATTTCTTAAACACGATGGTAACTAAGACTGAGAAAGAGAATATAAGATAAGATAAGACTTTACTGATCCCACGACGGGGAAATTTTTGCGTCACCTCAGCTCAGGTACAGATATCAGAAAGAAATACAAAAAAAAATACAAATAAGTACAATCAATGAAAAAAGTAAGATAATACACTATATACAATGGTAGCACACACAGAATATGAGCTCACATGTGAAAATGATTTAATGAAAACTGTTCTGAGTTCTTCCTGTCTTTGGTGCTGTTTCCTGCAGATGTTTTCTTCTCCATCAGTCTGGCGCTGATGGTTGCCAGCCTGTTGGAGACGCTGTTCATCACAAACATTCAGTACAAGCCCAGAGAGTACAGCGCAGTGCCTCACTGGCTCAGTGTCCTCGTGTTACGTTATCTAGCTGTTCTTGTTTGTATCCTCCAAAGGAAAGGAGCAACCGAGTCACAGTCTCCCTCAATCCATCTCACAAAGGTACGTTATTATTTTTATAGTCCCGTTATTAATAGATTTTGTTAAAAGCCCAAGTTGAAGAAACAGCTGTGGCCTGTATTGACTATAGTGGACTATGTGTTAGGTTAAACAACATAATGCTGGGATTATGGCTGAGGGTTGTGTGTTCCAGCTATAGAGAGATCACATTCCTGAGCCTCCCTGGGAAAGTCTATGCCAGGGTGCCGGAAAAGAGAGTCCGTTCGTTAGTCGAATCTCGGATACAGGAGGAACATTGTGGTTTATGTTTGGTTACAGAACACTGGACCAGCTGTTTACCCTCTGGAGGATACTCGAGGTGTATGGGAGTTTGCACAACCAGTCTACATGTGTTTTGTGGACTTGGAGAAGCATTCACCCAAGTCCCTTGTGAGGTGTGCCTCGGACGTATGGGGTGTCAGCCCCGTTGATACAGGCCATTCAATCCTTATACAAATGTTGCAGGAGCTTGGTCTGCATAGCCAGCAATAAGTCGGACTTGTTTCTGGTGGGTGTTGGACGCCGACAGTTCTGCCCTTTGTCACTGAATCTGTTCATAATCTTTATGGACATTATTTTAGGCATAGCCAAGTGACAGAAGGCTTCCACTTGGGTGGCCTCAGAATTTCATCTCTGCCTTTTGCATATGGTGTGGTTGTGTTGGCTTCATAAGTGGCACTGGAGTGGTTTGCAGCCGAGTGTGAAGAGGCAGGATTCAGAATCAGCACTTCCAAATCTGAGGCCATGGTCCTCAGCCAGAAAAGGAGTGCCCACTCAGGGTCAGGGACGAGTTCCTGCACCAATGAAGGAGTTTAAGTACACTCTAACATGAAAGCATAGTACAAATAAGCAATTGGAGTTTTAAAAAAGTGATGGAATCAATTTCTTTTATGCAACGCAATGATGGCTGCATGTGTTTCTTTGCAGGTAACCAATGATTTCAAAAATGACCCTCCTTTTAACAAATCCAGTCGCTATTTTAACTCAATAAATGAGTAATAATAATGATCTCCAGGCTTGTGCTCATCAACATTCTCATCTGAGTTAACAAGAGATTGTTTAAATGATGTCAGCAGATCCTTTTATGGCAGCGATGAAATGCGGTGGAAATGCGGTTTTTGGAATGACGTTTATTTTCATGGCAATTCATCTGATCACTCTTCATAACCTTCTGAGTATTCCCAAATTGCTATCAAAAAACCTGAAGAAGCAAACTTTGTAAAAATATTATTTGTGTCATTTTCAAACTTTGGCCGCGACTGTATCTCGTGGTCTTGTTCACAGTGAGAGGAGAGGGAAGCTGGAGATCTACAGACAGATTGGTGCTGCGACTGTAGTGATGCGGAGGCTGTACATCATGTTGAAGAAAGAGCTGAGCGTAAAAGCGAAGCTTTCAGTTTACCCGTCGGTCTACGTTCCCACCGAAAGAGCAAGATTGTGGATACAAGTGGCAGAAATTAGCTTCCTCCGAAGGGTGGCTGGCGTCTCCTTAGAGATAGGGTGAGGAGTTCGGCCATCCGGGAGGGGCTCAGTGTAGAACCACTTCTCTTCAACTTTGAAAGGAGCCAGTTGAGGTGGTTCAAGCAAGGATGCCTCCTGGGCGAGGTGTTCCGGGCATGTCCCACTGGGAGGAGGACCTGGGGCAGATCCAGGACACGCTGGAGAGATTATATCTGTCAGCTGGCCTGGGAACACTTTGTTGTTTCTCTGGACAAGCTGGAGGAGGGGGCCGGGCAGAGGAGGTCTGGGCTTCTCTGCTTAGGCTGCTGCCACCGTGACCCGGCCCCGGATAAGTTGAAAACCATGGATGGATGGAGGGATGCAAGAAGAATAAACGAGTTGAGGAAAGTTTCTCCTTCACTGAATTATATTAACTTGTACCAGAGAGCCAAACCACTGAGAGCTTCAAGAACTAATAGAAGGATTTTTAAGGCAAATCTGTGTGTGTGTGCTGGGAGCCAGTGAAGTGACATAAACGCTTGGGTAATGGTTATATTTGCCTATATGTAAGACACTGATGATGGTGGTAATCCTGCAAACAGAGCGTTACAACAGTCTGACCCGTTCGATATGAACGCATGAATCATTTTCTCACAGTCAGTTTGAGTTACCAATTTTTTTTAACTTGTAAACAATTTGATCCTGATGAATCTGGACATGTAAACTTTAGGTCACAACTCTCCACAGTCATGCCACGTATCTCTCAGCTGTAAAGTACTTTATGCTTATCCTTATTTAAGCCGGTAGTAATATAGTCAATTTTAATCACCAACTACGACTTAAGAAAAAGTAACCACTTCTTGTGGTCTCAGGGTGTTTTGTTTGTTTTTCACAGCGCCATCAGCGAACACAAGCGCCACAAGCCTCTCAGACCATCAGAGCATCTCAGATGTTACACTTTCAGGAAAAGCAGCTCCAGCTTCTCTGGACTCTCCAGAGCCAGTTGTGGAACAACTGAGGATGTTAGGCAGAGAGCTCACAGCTATCCGAGTTCAGATGGACAAATACTGTCAAGGGACCAAAGCCACGCAGGAGTGGGAAATGATCGGGACAGTGATCGATCGTCTGCTGTTTGGCTTGTACATCATCTTCATTTTTGTGAGCTTTATCACAATAATAAGCATCTGGATATGGCATAATTCATTTGCTACATGATTAGATCAAAAACTGCATCACATGGAGTAGTGCCATGGCAATCTTCACTTCACGCATGTACTTGACCCGTGCTGATTCCTTATTTTTTTGCATATTTGTCACACGTACGTGTTTCAGATCAAAGGAATTGATGACCTGAAACAT
>NW_020328778.1:0-193208 GCF_001858045.2 Oreochromis niloticus
TTCCATACGGTTTTATGAATAATCAATGTGCACCAACAAATCACTAATGCCTCACACTATGTAGTTATTTACAATGTTACCTTGTGTTTTATATAGACATAACAAAACTAAAGTTTCTTACCAGAGACTGTCAGTGTGATGACATCACTCCACTCTGTCACAGAGTACAGCTCCTGTTTGTTTTTACCCATACACCTGTAGCTTCCACTGCTGATCACAGATGCATAAATTGATGGATGCATTATTTGCCAGAACTGTGCTTGAGTCGGGTTTGCTCCACTCATCCCACTCAGTGCGTCTACCTAAATAAATCTGACATCTAACAGTGATCTTCTCGCCACTGAATATCAGAGGCCAGCTGGGCTCCAGGGACACAACTGCTTTGTTGGAAACTGTTTACAAAAACAAAAATCTAATTGGTCCAGTTTTAAATATTTCTGCATCCATGTTAATCCAAATTAAAACTCTTAAACTCACCTCTTTTTTCAATAGTGATTGGATCACTGTCCTCTGTGAAGAAACGGGTTTCCTCTCCCTCCCTTGCAGTAGTAGATACCTCCCTGTGTGACAGTGATCATTTGATCTGGTTCTTTGTTTCTAATCACCTGATTTCTGTAAAGACTGAGACACGTCTGAACCAGAAGTATTTCCACTCATTGTAGCTCCCCACAGAGCAGCTGAGTGTTGCATTGCCTCCAGCTGGTATTGTTCTCCTATCAGCAGTAATTGTGGGTCTGGGTTTGTTTGCTGTTTGTTAGAGTAAAATAAAGATGTTTTCTGTAGCTGGTCAGATGAAAAGAGTAGATAAAATAACTCAAAGATGATTTTACTTACAGACTTTTAGTGTAAAAGCATCACTCCAAGCTGTTGAGAAGAACAGTCTCTTCTACCTTACACCAATATTGCCGTTGTAGGAAAATGAAGCCCTGCTGATGTTGTATTCACTGTGTGTGGGAGGTGTTTTTGAGCTTGTTGTTCTCCATTCATACTGCCACTCAGTGTTTTCTCCTCTTGGATCTCACATTTGATGGTGATCATCTCACCGCTGAATATCTGAGTCCAGTTCTGTTGCAGAGTCACAAAGGCCCTGTTGGACACTTTTCATACCAAACATGAATTAATACAGAAAAAAGTTTGGTCATCATAAATGTTTGTCCTTTTATTTCTTACAAAAAGTTATTAAACTCACATGTTTTCTGAATGTGATACACTTTGCTGAGGTTTGTGAAGAAAACTGGGTTTCCTCTTCTTCCTCTGCACCGATAGATGCCTTCGTCTGAGACACGAATAAAGTTTTGCAGTTTTGAAGTGTTCGTATTATTTGCTACTTCATGAGAATCTGGGATTTGTCTGAACCAATCAAATGTCCAACCAGCAGAGCCCTGAACAGAGCAGGTCAGTGTCACTGAGCCCCCACTGGAATAGTTGTCTTGTCTGCTGTTATAGTCGCCGTGGGTCTGTGTGCTGTTTGATTTAGAATATGTTGTTTTTGTTATTCATGCATTTTTTTCTGGGAAAAACTCAACGTTAACAGTTTCTCGTAATATGTAGAATAAAAAGGCTGTGAAGTAATTCATGAAGGCAGCATCTCATGTGACCAATTCTTCTCACTTCAATCATATCACACTATATATAACATACACTTCACTGTATGTCATGCGCTAAAGTTCACACTGCTTCCTAATTTGGTGTCACCTTCACCAGTTGTCACAACACTCAGCTAAAAGCATCATCTTACTTTATATATTTACTTCCTGCTACATTTGCAGCCTTCACAGGTCGACTCTGAGTTTTTAACTTAGCAGGAAATTTCTGCTTATTGTTACTCTCCACGCCCTGCTGTGCAGAGATCATTACATCAACAAGAATAAAAGAAAATACAAACAGAAACTTGGAATAACATAAATTGAAACTCTAATAAATATGATACAGTAGCTTACCTGATATGGACAGAGTCAGGTTATTACTCTGTTTTGTAAAATCTTTCAAGCCATTGTGGCGACCAATACATTGATAATTCCCACTCAGCTCTGCTGTCAGGTAAAGTGAGTAGGAGCTACTTTTATTGAATTGGACCATTTCTTGATCATTCCAGTTGAATTTGTAAAGCCAGTCAGTGGCATTTCCCTCTCTCATGTCACAGATGAAGGTTACAGACTCTCCAGCAAATAAATGGGACACGTTTGGTTTAAGGCTCAGCTCAGCATCTAAAATTCAATGAATACATAGAAAAAGTTCAGATCAGGTTTTGCTTTCATGAAGAGGAAGATTTCTCACTTTACAGGCAATTATTATGTATTTACAACAGAAAATAATGTGTAAAAATGAAGAAAAAAATGTATTTACACATAAATCCATAGAAAATAAAAAGGAAGAAAGTGTTCAGTTACCTTGAGCGTCTCCACAGCAGAGGTAATATTCAGCACTGTAAGAAAGATTCATATCATTCAATCATCAGTGGTCAATGTCACAAATAAAGCCTTTTTAATGAATGAATTTTACCATTAGCAGCAATAGTTGGACAAACATTTCACACTCAATATAGTCAGTCTTATCAGGCAACAAAGGAAGTTACTTATACTCACAGAATAGGACAGCACACTGAGCACATGAGCCCCATCCTCACACTGAGTCTGAAAGTCTGTCACTGCTACGGACAGAAACATGACACAAGTGGAAACAGAGAAGTGAGAAAACAGTATATTTCACCTGATTATGGAGTAGAGGCTTTCTGCAACCTTGTTTTATGTGTTCAGCCCTTCACTGCTACTTCTCTTTTAGCCCTACATGAGGACACTGATACAGTCTTATTTTTACTGCTGCACTTCCTGTTTTACTGGGACAGTATGCAGAGCTGACATATATATGATCCCTGCTTCTGAAACTAAATGTAACTGCTCAGATGATTATGTTGGAAATGATTGTCGTAGTGTTTTAAGATACAAGAGTGTCACCAACGGTTTAATTTAAAAACAATTCAAAGAAAAAAAAAAGGCAAATTTATCATTGTCTGTCTTATTTTACACTACATAAAATCTGGGGTTCAAACGAGAGGTAGCAAATAATTCAAGCCTGAATGTAGATTTTCTCTGGGCAATTGTTAGAACAATAATGCTTAAAAAAAAAAAAAAAACAGAAAAGAAGGATCTCAGCTAACGCCTTATAGTGGCTCCTGATGAGATGATGTGGTGGCAGGTTGCTGCAGGTGCGTTCACCAGAGGCAGGAACCTGTAGTGGGTCCTGTCCATAGACAGACACACATGCACAGAAGAGAGAGATAGGGAGAAAAACTAAACTTGAGCAGGAAGTTAGGAGACTAGGAGACCATGATATGACAGTTAGCATGTGGTTGATGAAGTCAACTTCTTTTTCACACTTCCAATGTGCTGCTAGATCAGGGTTTGACATCATGTCAGACACTGAGCTTTATACATATGCAAACAAACTTCTTTATATATTTATAAAGCATTCAGGAAATGTGTGCAATTAAACATGCCATACAGTTAAAGATCAACAGGGTTTATAAAGTATTACAGCATCTGACACTCCTGTGGTTGTGAATAAAAGTCCGCTGTGTGTTTTTTTTATATATAAATGAGGAAGTGTAGAGTGAAATGTTAGAAAATACTTACTTCAAGCAAGACAGAGGAATAAAGGTCTTTGCATTAAAAGACTACAACTAAGATACTGAAATATATGAGTTGTTTCACGTACTGGGAAATCAGAATGACAATAGAACAACATAGTCATCCATTGCGTGGCAGGTTTGTCAGAGAAACTCATCCCACGACCAGAATCTCAAACAAAAATACCACATTTTATGTTCAACATTAATGTCATGCACAGCAGCATGCAGGTTAGAAAAGTACAGCTGTAACATATGCAGTGTTAACTGTTAAGGACAAGAATACTACATGGCACAGATAAATATTTGTTGCTCAAATTCCAAACATCAAAACTTGACACAGAAGAAACGTAACAAGACTTAAGCAAGATGACTGAAAAGAGGAACAAAACAAGGGCGTAGATTTGGTTTTGGCATTGGTGGGGACGGATGATTCAACCACCGAACCCTGGCCTGTTTCTTTTTTTTTTCCTTTTTGTCTTTGCTTCTTGATAACAAAGGAATAAAAACTTGCCTA
This sequence comes from Oreochromis niloticus, assembly GCF_001858045.2. Classification (NCBI taxonomy): domain Eukaryota; kingdom Metazoa; phylum Chordata; class Actinopteri; order Cichliformes; family Cichlidae; genus Oreochromis; species Oreochromis niloticus. The sequence continues at coordinate 4,143 of NW_020328778.1, forward strand.
TGCATGAATAGCATATTCTACAATTCATAGTTTTATATGTGAATTATATAATGTTAAATTACTGACATGGCAACACGTTATTCACGGTTACATACAATTTTAGACTGATGTGGGCCAAAGCCTAGCACATACTTACCACCTTGAGACCTCAGAATATGGAGACATTAAAAGGGCTGTTGGGGGGTGGAGTGGTGTATATATATATATATATATATATATTTGTTTTAAATGTTATATACCTATGTGGTATGTCACTTTTGTTGCCATGATGCCAGGTCTCTCTTGGAAATGAGATTTTAAATCTCAATGAGATTTTTACCTGAATAATAAAGGACTAATAAACTATATATATATATATATATATATATATATATATATATATATATGTAAACTTGAATTTTACAATGTTTGTTTATCAGATAAAATAAGTTAAATGTCACCGTTATTACTGTCCGGCCAGAAACAGGCCGGGGGTGTCCAAATTCAGAGGCTGCGTCCACCTGAGGACCAGGTGTTGTGCCAAAAAGTGATTGTCTGCCAAAACTGATTTCCGGTGCTATAAATAACTTGTTGATCTATAATATGTGAAACATATGTCAAATATTTCCTCATGAATTATGTCAAGTCATCTTGAGCAACAAACAACATTCCTGTAACAAGGTAGAAGCCGCAATCAGTTTTTGGCAGTGACTTTTATGTATCCTTTATTTATGCAGTTAAAAAAAATTGTGTACTTTAAAAATTTCTCTTTAAGAGTAATCTGGCCAAGAGGACAGCTGAAATTGCAACAATACAAAAATAGTTCTGTAAACATATTTTAAGTGGACAAAAGGGAGCTGATTGATTATAATGGAAGTACAATAACACAGATATTTGAAGTTTACACAGCTACATTCTCGCCTGAAAATATGTTAAAAGTTTATTTTGCAACCCAGAAAGAGTAATAAGAGTAATATTAAAACTAAGTAGCTGCAGTAGTAGTAGCCATTGATGGAAACTGGAATTGGCAGTGCCAAGCTGGGATATGGTTTTTCAATTTGTTATCTGGGTGGAAAATCGGGAGAAACTGGGGAGAATGGTGGCTCCGGGATATTTTCGGGAGGGGCAATGAAATTCGGGATTCTCCAGATTGTAAAGTTATTATGACGGACACATTTTATGAGTGAACTTGACTTAAGTGACTTACAGGTTTCTTTAAAAAATACTTTCTTATATCCAGGTTCTTCCTTTTGCTGCCATCCTCCTCTCCTCCTTGCAGGTCCTCGCAGTGCAGGCTTGCCGCTGCTAAAACTAAACAGAGCTCCCTGAAAGGCACAGCCAATCACATTGGCCATATTTGTCACATGATGTAGGACTCCAGTAGAGAACGTAATTTAACTCTTTCTGCACCGCTGGATGAATGAGACGTTGACAGATCGGTTTTTCTTTCTATCGGTTTTGTTTTTCTTTACTCGAAGAGATCAAATTATTGGTGGGGACAATTCAATGATCGCTGGATATTGGTGGGGACATGTCCCTTCCGTCCATGCCAAATCTAAGCCCTTGGAACAAATATAACAAACTATATCAGGAAGAGAACCCAAATAACTAAAACTAAGTCCTGAGAATATAATTCAATTAAACTAACTAGTAATAAAATCTTTAAGTAAGCAAATACAAAACTCAAAATGCAACAACATAAGAATACAATCTACCAAACTCACCCAAGCCTGCGGTTCTACCTCCATGTCTAGTAATTTATTTGTGATGACCAGTGTTGGGACTAACGCGTTATTAAGTAACGCGTTACAGTAACTACGTTATTATTGTGGTAACGAGCACGGTAACTAGTTATTATGCCAAAACCAGGAACGCGTTACTCGTTACTGGGATTTAGATAGGCTCGTTACTCGTTACTTCGTGTGGTGGATATCGCGGAGCTTCCACAGATTCAATAACATTAGCAAGTGGTGGAAGCCAGCAGGTGGATGAAGGAAAAGGGAGACAAGAGGAGAGACCCGAAGCGGCCGCCGGTCCGCGTGTCAGGTGAACTGAACTTCAGGTAAGAAGTTATGACCTGCAGTCTATCTGAGTCAGATATAAACCAACTTTAGGTGGAGTTTATTTTTGGTATGCTGACATTTTCGTACTGCGTGCTAGCTAGCATGACGGAGTTTCTATACAGCTGGGTGGGTGCTATGTTACTGATGTTGAACTTTATTTTGTTCATACGTTAATTATTAGGCTGCGTTCACACCGAACGCCATAGAGGCGAGCGAAACGCCCTAACGCCCCTAATTTGACACGTGCACATTCGCACCTCAACCCGTGTCCAAGAAAAACCCATCGAGCCTCAAAATTGCATCTTTCCAGGCACGTGGACCGGAAATGTGGGAGGAAGTTGTGCCAGATGTGTTGTGCTGCAGATGTCCTCTGAATAAACACATTATCTTGTTAGCGGAAAGGTATTTGTACATCAGTGGGAAAATAGCGGGACAGTAGGCGGGCTTGCTAGCTTTTGCGCGGCTTTATCGGGTCAGTCTGAAAATTAAAAAGGAGAATGAATGAACTTACCAGGTTGCCCGATCTCCTCACTTCTGTGCCTCCAAGCTCGGTCCTTTTTATTCCTGTCTCGGTAGAAGTAGCAGCTGGCATCATACAGCTCTGGGTGATTAGCCACGGCAGTGATGAGTTTTTCCTCCATACTGAATGAAGAATGAAGGGCTTTGGTTTGATCTGCCCTGTGACCTGGTTACAGTCACGTCACCGGCCTCCTGATTGGTTGTCGGGGCGCGATTTGACGCTGGAGTTCATATTTTCCAACTCCAGCGGTTGGCGCGGTACGGGCGTGTGCACAAAATGCAACACACAATGGTTTTCTTCGCGAGTCAAACGCGCCCCACGTGTATGGCAAGCCATTAGTGCCAAATTCGCCACGTTTCTAACCCGTTTGATTAAGAAACGGCGTAAAAAACGCCGTTTAATTTTTCAAAACGCCGAAAAAACGGCGTTCTGTTTCGACAAACGCCGTTTTTTCCGACTCTCACATGGCGCCTGAACGCACCATCCGAGTGACGTAAAAAGCGGCGTTCAAAGACAGACGAAAACGCCGTTTTTTCCGCCACTCGGCAGGAAACGCCGTTCATAGATGCATAAAAACGGCGTTTTTTACGGCGTTCTGTGCCAGCTGTAACGGCGTTTAAAACGGCGTTTTATTGAAATTATGCAGGGCACTCCCCATGGTTCCCTCATCAATTACTTTCAACTCATTTCACCCAATCAAAGAAGAGGAAGTGCAGACCACACTAATGCATCACCGATTCACCTTGCTGCTAAGTGATTGCCTATTCGGTACCAGTGCTTGTCACAGTATTGACTTGTATTATAATCCCACTATGCATTTTGATGTGTTTAAGGCATGATCAAGCAAACAAATGACAGAATACTTTTGCTGAACCTTAACTGTGTTACCTGTTATGGCAGCTAACAGGTAATGAGCAGAGCTAGCTCTGCTCATTTCTGAGCTTCTTTCTTATTTTCCTCTTTACTTCTCTTAACCTTTAACTTATGTCTTAGCAATCAGATTCTGCCATCATGCATTAGCGCTCCGTGCTAGTTATGTTGACTTTTCTCTTCTTTTCTCTCCACTTTTTCACCCGTAATTAGACACTCGGCGCATGGCTCCTTTGTTTACGTTAGGGATCAGCTGTTAGCGCTGCGCCCTGCAGCTGCGCTACCGGCAGACAGACCCTACGTCCCCAGTGAGGGAAGAGACGGGGGTGATGTCTCCCGATAAGGACACCTTACACACCATCTCTCCTTCCTGTAATCACTGTAAATGTGAGATCGCTCCCTGATATGATTGAGGAGCTAATGACGCTAACCGGTCACAGTGGCAGTACCCCGACACTGCCCGGTACTCCTCTGTGAGTAGGCTGCCCGGCTTCCAGCTGCTGCGGCCGGACAAGACGAGAGACAGCGGTGAGAGGAAAGGAGGGGACTGGGCAGTGTTTGTTAAAGACCACTGTGGGACCTCTGGGCACATTGCTGTGAAAGAACAACTCTGCAACAGAAACATTGAGCTATTAGCCGTTAGTATCCGTGGAGGCAGCCTGTGACTCTCTGTGGTCCGCAGACTGCAGACGCAATCTCCGACTGCTCTTCTTCTAATATCAGGGACTTTAATCATGTCTCGCTGGACTCCACACTGCCCACCTTCACCCAGTATGTGACCTGCCCCACCGTAGGCAATAAAACATTGTACTTAATGTATGCCAATGAAAAGTGGCATACAGTTCATCACCTCTAGCTGCCCAGGGAAGATCTGATCGTAATTAGTGCGCCTTGTCCCTGTGTGCAGCACTTGTGCACGGACCCACTAATCACCCACGCAGTGCAGAGATGGTCCGCGGAGGGCATATAAATAAATAATAAAAGCAAATAAATGACAGAATGCTTTTTCTGAAACAAACGGAGACCTTAACTTTTATCAAAATACCGTTTTACTCAGTTTAAAGTAATACCACTGTATAATAGCCTTCAAATTTAATAATGTTAACAGCATCTCAGGAATATTTTTGCCCCATCAACATGCATTAAAAATAGATATGCAGTTTTGAATCAGACCTGTATGTACGTTTTCTGAAAAAGTGTAAATAAATAATCTCAAGAACATGAAATAATTGTTTCCCATGTAAACTGGAGTTGTCCTTGTCAATGTCATCAGAGTACTCTGGATGTCTTGCATGAATTTGAAACAGAGAGTGGCACATGACAGCGTTGCACATAACATAACTAGTTTACCTGTATGACATGAAGTAATTAAAAAAAAGAATCCATGTAACTTGGTTATGGCTTCTTTCTGATAACTGTAGATACAAATGGGCTGCAGTGTGCATTATCTTGACAAAAGTATAAGATACTGAACCCGCTGATATGATGTGGTGGAGGAATACAAATACCTGGACACCCACATTTATACATTTGCTGACCTGGAAGATCAAAACAGAGGCTGTACACAAGCAGTGGATGGGCAGGCGGGTTTTTGAGAACAAGCTTGTGTGTGCACCAAAATGTTAATGACAGGTGTTCTGTCAGTTCAGGTGAGTGCAGTGCACTTTGATGTGTTCTTCTTGGATCAGGAGAGCAAGCTCTGTGATTGGCCGCGCTTCGGAAGCTGTGGTGGAGAGGAAGTGAGTGAACAAACTGCCATGCATCATGGATATTCCTCTCAATCCACCTCATCAGGTACCTCTCTAAAAGTGTGACTCAGGTCTGTTGCCCCAAAGGATACAGGAAATGCACTGATTTCCAGGACAGAATCGTGTCTGTTTAATGCTCCATGATGATAACTTTCCTATGAGCGTTTGAAGATCACTGACATCATGGCTTTTAGCCTCATTGTTTCTGCAAAGAGATTTCTCCAGTCACGGAATCTTTTGATAAAATATATTTTTATGCCTCTAGAGGATGGAACATTTTAAGTCTTTGCAACTTTACACTTGGGAACATTATTCTGAAATTGTTGCACAATTTGTTAATGGAGTTTTTTTGCAGATTGATCAACCCTCTGCCCATATTTCCTCCAGAGCAACTCTGCTTCTCTAAGATGCTCTTTTAATATCTAATCATGTAACTGACCTGTTACTTTTAAAAAATATCCCTGCAGCTGTTTCTTTTTAGTAACACTTTTTCCAGCCTTCTCTTGCCCCATCCCAACTGTTTTGAAACATATTGCTGCCATCAAATTAAAATGGACTTATTTTTAACGACATAGTCTCGGTGTAAACATTTGACATGTTTTCTATGTTCTACTGTGAACAAACTTTGCCTTTCACATTTGCAAATCACTGCTTGCTCTTTTTTTTATTCACATTTTACACTGGAGTCCAGTATTTTCAGAACTATGTTTGTACAAAGCATAATCTGTACAAAGCAAAACATAATGTGCTCGGTGTGAACTGTCACAACATCAAACACACGCTAAACCACTTTATATCTACTACACTATACTGAGCCACTTCAAGACCTACTATACACTTTTTTATTTTTTAATTATTTACTGTCACTGCTTTATAGTTGTATTTATCAATATCAACAGCTGTAACTTTTAGATTAATCAAGTTGACTTTATCGAGATTCAGTTTCAGTTGTATACTTTCCATTTCACAACTTCCTTCTTATACACTTTAAAAATCACTCAACATTTTTTATCGTCAGTGTCACACAGCTCGTTCTTGTATCTCCACTACTCAATGGTACATAGTAAACACGTATTATAACTTTTCACATTATATGTATCCAGTCATCTAGATATTTTGAAGTCTTTCCACTTGCTGCTATTATGTTTCAGTCATTAATTGAACTGTGTCAGTGATATGTGGAGTCCAGAAAGTATATTAAGCCAGAGATGAGTTCAATACCATGACTCCCTCTGGTGCCAGTTAGTGGATTAAATAGTTGTACCACTTGCTCCATCATCGGTCCGTCCAGAGTAAATTCAATGTCTGGCACATTAATCCTCTCAGGCCAGTCGACTAGCAGTCCCAGCTCATCTGTACCATGAGCACCACCACCACCAGAGTCCGTACTTAAGCCCTGAGCAGCAGTCGTCTCACTCTCAGTGGCTGTCACACTACCATCAGCTGTCCCACCAATAGTCCCATCAGCAGCAGCTGCTCTAGTCTGAAAGATGTCCTGCATGGCAGTTGAGGCTCGGCCCTGTTGCTGGAGGCTGCCTCGGACAAAAATCTGTAAAGGGCTCAAGTGTCTCTCTGTCCGCAAGCCATGATTGTTCCACTGTTGAGTGAAGTCTTTCAAATCTCTGTTGATCCTTGGGAGATAGATGTAATGGAGAGCCCAAAGGTGCATTTCATTGTCAATGTCAATGATGCCTTCCTCCTCCAGGTGGTGAAATAAATCACAGTAGACATTGGGCATTCCTCACCACAGATCACCTCAGAGCCTCTCAATTCTCTGATAATGGGTACTCCTTCCTCGTAGGGCACTTCCACGATCAAAGCCTCTGAAAATGTTCATCATCAGGCAGACAGCATTATTTTCCCCTCCTCTGTCTGTCCGGACCCTCGAGGGTACACCATAGGATACCACGGGTCTGATGAAACTTGATAAAACGGTACTGCTACGGTTGTTGTTTGAGGCATGAAGGAAGACCACAAGACGACTGTATCCATCAATAGCCCCATGAATGACTATCCTCCACCTAAAACCGTGGTCCATAAGAAGAAAAATATTATTTCTGCTTTGTTATTGAAACAATGGAAAATACACTCTTAATTGATTTACATGGCACTATTACATGTCAAGTTTGAATTTTTCTCTGTATGTTGCTTGCGCTGTCTGTGTTCTCTCATCTTCCCCTTTAAACATAACCAGTTGTGTTAGAGGACTGCCCATCCCAGGGCCTGGCTCTATTGGAGGTGTCTTATTGTTCAACAATTATATTTGATGTAATGCTGAATTTCACTTTGGTCAAAATAGGTGTTCAACAAATCAGTGTGGTTGGTTACCGTATTAGCTTGTGATTTCCATCAATGTACCACAATGAGTTTGGACCTGCAACCTGATATGTTCTTCGTTCTGGTCTCCGCAAAACTGCTCTAAGGGCAGCTGCTCCAGGATTCATCCGTAACATGCTTGCTCAAACCCTCCTTCGCTGTACACGTAGTCCACATACTCGCAGGGAGGCTCTGACAGCCTCAGGACCAGTTTGTTCATTGCCAGCAACAATGTCCTGCACATGTTCATCCAAGGCACTGTCAGTCAGTTCCGCATACATTGATGCACGGGTGAAATGATACTGTCTGAAATCAGACAAAAAAACATGAGTAATTTATCACTACCATAACAGCACACTTCATTACTTGACTAGTGGTGCACATTCAAATATACTAATGTTTACAATTTCACAATACCATTTAATTTGAATAAACAGTGAGTGTGTGTCACAAAGAAATGAAAGTCACACTGGTTTCAAAAGTCACTGACCACAGACGTCTTCGAATTGTACGAAGTGAAACATTCAAAATATCAGCCATCTGAGGTGCAGTGAATCCACATAACTTCAGGAATGAAAGCTGTTCCCGAGTGATACGGTAAAGGGATCTACCTCTACCTCTGTTGAAAACCACTGGTGCCTGGTATCCAAAACAGCCTGAAAATATATAAGCGTTTGGTAAATAGGTAAAGGCACCCCATATATCAGGTAAATAGGTAAATATTTGGAAAATAGGTTAAGACAGAGTCATAATTTATTTCACACTGTTGGTGAGTCAAGGACTCGACACAATATGTGCTTACCTTGTTGGCCATGCTGAGTAGACAGTTCGACCTCCTGAATCAATTCAGCCAAGTCACGCAGAAGTTGATCTGCTGCAGTTACATTGATCAGTCTTCCTCTTGCCCACTGAAGGCTTCTCTGCATAGTCTCCAACCTCAAAGATATCAAAAAATTACTTCTTAATTCATGTTATATTTTCAGGCCATATTCCCCTTAAACATTTTAAATGTTAAATGTTTTCGATCTTGCTTTGATCATACCTCCTTAACGCTAACTGTAGCACATCTGGCCCAACATCGTCCATCAGCAGCCGCCGTGTACAGTCATTAAGAATGTTCTTGCACCTTGAGATGAAAATCCTCCAGGCCATACTTTGTAATGGTCTAGTTGAGTCACAACTATTTTTCCACAGTGCCTGCTCTACTTGGGGTGCTGGCTGCTCTACTTCATCGGTCCTCTGAGGATCACCACCTGAGACAAATCAAGCCAGCTGTATTTAAGACCACCGTTCACAACCAGTCTTTGCCATATTATCTGTTAACCAATGTCAGTTATTGGCCTCACGTTGCTCATAGCTCTAGTACTTACCTCTCTGTTCATGTCTTCTTAGTTACTTCCTGGACAACCTTTCACACTCGCAATAGCATCACTCCCCTGGACACGGATCTCCATTTGCTCCTCAACAGCTCACTCTTTTTTATCCATTCGTGCATTACTCCACCTGCAAACAAGTAAGACTGTTCAGACTGCCTATTTGGATCTTTTCTGAACTTCTTCCAAGACCCTCCTGACTCTGCTTTCCTTCTGCTGCAGTACCTGTAGAGGCTATGCCTACACTTGAAGCCACTGAAGGGTTTGATGGCAGGGGTGAGGCAATGTAACTGTTATGAATTAAACTTGTAACAGCCCAACTCAATCTATACTTGTCTTGTACGGTTAAGATTGTTTTTGTATTCATCAGTTTTATTTGCTTCTCTTTATTCAATGTCATTTATCATAACAGCGCAGAGTTTACAAACTGCTTGTTCTGACCAAAAACACCTGGCTTGAGTTACGTTTATCTTCAATACATTTCCATAAACACACCATACGTAAAAACACAAAAGGTGACCCGTAGCGGCACACATAAGGTAACAATACAAAAATGGGTCCCACAGTGCCGCTCCACCATCAACTCTCACACCACTGTTTCACTTGCCAAGCTCCGGCAGCCACAGATCATGTTACTGTTCCCTCGAGTATGAACTACCGTAGTCCATGTTCATAGCATTTTGCTCCTAGTTGTAGAACTCAAAGTTAACATTCACGCATTCTAGCCTTGTTTTTAATTTTACCTTTTGCATCACATACACATACTTGTCTGTTTTTTCTATTTTATTACTATATTTCTATTTCTATTGTACAGCACTTTGGTCTACCAGGTGTGTTTTTAAAGTGCTATATAAATGATGATGATGATGATGGTTATGATGTAAAGAACGTTTTCTGTTAACTTCACTCTGAGCCTGCGCTCGAATCTGCTCCTGAGTACACTTCATGTTTCTTGTTGTTTAAGGAAGAGAGTTCGATTACAGTGATACGATAGTTGTAGGACATACCCTGCTTGCTGGTGTTTTTTCGTGGACAAACTTGGACTGTATTAGAAATCTAAACATTACTGTGATCCTACAAAGACAAAAATTTAAATTATTACTTTCAACAGGTTTATATATTTAAATAAATCAAAAATTCCATGTTAGTCTTCTGAAAATTGTGACTGAGCACTTTTGGAAACACTCTGTCACAGTATTGAGACTGTGAACGGTTACAGAATACATCTGAAATAAATGTCAGATTCTAACAGGTTATAGTTCTGTTAATAGAGCTTTTGAATCTACTCTTCATACATATTCCTGTCTTTAATAACAGTATGTCAACGATGTCAACCAATATTTTCATATTTCAAACACACACCCAAGTTAAAAATTTGAATATCCATATCTTCTACTCTGCATATCTGAAAAATCAGTTTTGATAATGTTACAATTCCATTGTCAAATGTTCCCATCTATGTTATTCATCTTTTTTATTTTAAATGCTGTCATTAGCTTTTATTTTTTCCAACTTATTAAAAAAATGAACATGGTCTACATTGTTTTGTTCAATTGAATAAAACAACATTTTTGTATTGTACTCTGGGTTCTTGAAGACCACGCTGTCTTTTAACTTTATTCTTTATTTTCTGCATATACTGTTCTTTACTCTTTGAGGCTGTTCTCCTGCCATTCTGTGTTCCTAGTGCAAAGTCTGCATTTCTGTGTCCTATCTTTAGTTGGTTACTGCTTTATATTGTTGACGTCTAGTCTTTTGTGCACTTGCTTTTGCTTCCACTGGTCATACTTGTTTGATTCAATTCACCTGTGTCTTGTTTCTCCCAGCTGCGTCCTCTCTCCCTAATCAACTTGCGCAAGTATTTAAGCCCTCAGCTTTCCTCAGCTCCTTACTCTGTTGTTCTGTTTCAAGTTGTACACTTTGTTTGTCTACCTTGTGGCTTCCTGTGCGTTAGTTTTGGATTCTTGGAACTTTTTAAAATAATCAATATTATTATCTCTCTTCACTGCGGATTTGCCGCACTCATATTTAAGGTCAGTTTTCAGTTCATGGGGTTTGTCTTTCAGTCTGCAGTGTCGGGTTTACTGATAGCTTAACAGTCTCATTTGGCTCTTTGTATACACCACTGTATTACTAAATCCTGGTATTGTAGATAGAACTATACATGCATTTAAAAAGGCACATGCGTGCTTATCAGGGTGGACATCAAAAGCTGAAAATTCGGAACATCTGTCACGATCTAATTCAGATGAGTTTACTGAAATTGCAACTTGGTGTTGCACTATGACTTCATGGTTTGACAGTCTGTTAATCCCGTTTACTAGAAAAAGGCTCTTGGGATAATTACTCGGCTGTAGAGTTAAATCTAATATTAATATTAATACGTGGCTCTAATATTAGAGCCACGTAATTGAGCATGCGACGTAAAGTCACGTGGGCATGCCGCGTGAGCCATCGAGTCTAAAGTTTTCGTTTGCGAATTGAAGCGGGTGCTCTCCAATCATCAAAAGCAACAAAGTCATTGAACACATTTATATAGTTACCTTTACGTTTACCTACCATATATCACAGATTTACTTTTTTTTTTAGTACTATGCAAAAAAAGCAACCACAGAGCAACAGTCTGGGTCAATGGTGGCCGAGGCGACGGCAAGGCTAAACAAAGCATCGAAGCGTTAGGCTAGCTCTGTAACGGAATATAACAAAAGTATGAGTTCTTTGTTTCTTTATATTAACGAACTTTTTACTGTACTGAAAATAAGGAATAGAAGAAAATTCATTCTTACCTTATAATAATCGTGGTGCAGGCCAGTGCAGTGCATGAACTTATATGCCTTCTCCAGTGAATTCCGCTGAGAGTAAATGTAATGTCCCGCTCTACTGTACAAGACTTGTGAATGGCTACCTGAAGGGATGTACCACTGTGAGGGGGGGGGTGCTAGGAATAGTCCAAGTGATCGCTGCTTTAATTTTCCAGTCAACTACACATAAATTGCAAGTAGACATGACTTTATTAAAGCTGGTGAACTGTAACTAGACCAGAAATCAGTCATAACAAAAGAACATTCAATCTATTTTCTCCGGTACTTTATACCCGCTCAGTTGCAATGCAATTTAACGCTCAACTACAAATCAATGGCTTTTTTTTTATGGTGACCTGTAGGGATTTACCACTGTGAAAGAGGCTCTTTGGATGATCGCCGCTTTGATCTCTGGTCATCTATAAATAGACGTTGTTTCTTTTGTTTGTTGTAGACTTAAAATATTCCATCCTCTAGAGGCATAAAAATATATTTTATCAAAAGATTCCGTGACTGGAGAAATCTCTTTGCAGAAACAATGAGGCTAAAAGCCATGATGTCAGTGATCTTCAAACGCTCATAGGAAAGTTATCATCATGGAGCATTAAACAGACACGATTCTGTCCTGGAAATCAGTGCATTTCCTGTATCCTTTGGGGCAACAGACCTGAGTCACACTTTTAGAGAGGTACCTGATGAGGTGGATTGAGAGGAATATCCATGATGCATGGCAGTTTGTTCACTCACTTCCTCTCCACCACAGCTTCCGAAGCGCGGCCAATCACAGAGCTTGCTCTCCTGATCCAAGAAGAACACATCAAAGTGCACTGCACTCACCTGAACTGACAGAACACCTGTCATTAACATTTTGGTGCACACACAAGCTTGTTCTCAAAAACCCGCCTGCCCATCCACTGCTTGTGTACAGCCTCTGTTTTGATCTTCCAGGTCAGCAAATGTATAAATGTGGGTGTCCAGGTATTTGTATTCCTCCACCACATCATATCAGCGGGTTCAGTATCTTATACTTTTGTCAAGATAATGCACACTGCAGCCCATTTGTATCTACAGTTATCAGAAAGAAGCCATAACCAAGTTACATGGATTCTTTTTTTTAATTACTTCATGTCATACAGGTAAACTAGTTATGTTATGTGCAACGCTGTCATGTGCCACTCTCTGTTTCAAATTCATGCAAGACATCCAGAGTACTCTGATGACATTGACAAGGACAACTCCAGTTTACATGGGAAACAATTATTTCATGTTCTTGAGATTATTTATTTACACTTTTTCAGAAAACGTACATACAGGTCTGATTCAAAACTGCATATCTATTTTTAATGCATGTTGATGGGGCAAAAATATTCCTGAGATGCTGTTAACATTATTAAATTTGAAGGCTATTATACAGTGGTATTACTTTAAACTGAGTAAAACGGTATTTTGATAAAAGTTAAGGTCTCCGTTTGTTTCAGAAAAAGCATTCTGTCATTTATTTGCTTTTATTATTTATTTATATGCCCTCCGCGGACCATCTCTGCACTGCGTGGGTGATTAGTGGGTCCGTGCACAAGTGCTGCACACAGGGACAAGGCGCACTAATTACGATCAGATCTTCCCTGGGCAGCTAGAGGTGATGAACTGTATGCCACTTTTTCATTGGCATACATTAAGTACAATGTTTTATTGCCTACGGTGGGGCAGGTCACATACTGGGTGAAGGTGGGCAGTGTGGAGTCCAGCGAGACATGATTAAAGTCCCCTGATATTAGAAGAAGAGCAGTCGGAGATTGCGTCTGCAGTCTGCGGACCACAGAGAGTCACAGGCTGCCTCCACGGATACTAACGGCTAATAGCTCAATGTTTCTGTTGCAGAGTTGTTCTTTCACAGCAATGTGCCCAGAGGTCCCACAGTGGTCTTTAACAAACACTGCCCAGTCCCCCTCCTTTCCTCTCACCGCTGTCTCTCGTCTTGTCCGGCCGCAGCAGCTGGAAGCCGGGCAGCCTACTCACAGAGGGAGTACCGGGCAGTGTCGGGGTACTGCCACTGTGACCGGGTTAGCGTCATTAGCTCCTCAATCATATCAGGGAGCGATCTCACATTTACAGTGATTACAGGAAGGAGAGATGGTGTGTAAGGTGTCCTTATCGGGAGACATCACCCCCGTCTCTTCCCTCACTGGGGACGTAGGGTCTGTCTGCCGGTAGCGCAGCTGCAGGGCGCAGCGCTAACAGCTGATCCCTAACGTAAACAAAGGAGCCATGCGCCGAGTGTCTAATTACGGGTGAAAAAGTGGAGAGAAAAGAAGAGAAAAGTCAACATAACTAGCACGGAGCGCTAATGCATGATGGCAGAATCTGATTGCTAAGACATAAGTTAAAGGTTAAGAGAAGTAAAGAGGAAAATAAGAAAGAAGCTCAGAAATGAGCAGAGCTAGCTCTGCTCATTACCTGTTAGCTGCCATAACAGGTAACACAGTTAAGGTTTCAGCAAAAGTATTCTGTCATTTGTTTGCTTGATCATGCCTTAAACACATCAAAATGCATAGTGGGATTATAATACAAGTCAATACTGTGACAAGCACTGATACCGAATAGGCAATCACTTAGCAGCAAGGTGAATCGGTGATGCATTAGTGTGGTCTGCACTTCCTCTTCTTTGATTGGGTGAAATGAGTTGAAAGTAATTGGATGAGGGAACCATGGGGAGTGCCCTGCATAATTTCAATAAAACGCCGTTTTAAACGCCGTTACAGCTAGCACAGAACGCCGTAAAAAACGCCGTTTTTATGCATCTATGAACGGCGTTTCCTGCCGAGTGGCGGAAAAAACGGCGTTTTCGTCTGTCTTTGAACGCCGCTTTTTTCGGCGTTTTGAAAAATTAAACGGCGTTTTTTACGCCGTTTCTTAATCAAACGGGTTAGAAACGTGGCGAATTTTGGCACTAATGGCTTGCCATAGCGGATGCGCAATCGCGTGTCATCGCGCTCTTTCCATTGACTTTACATGTACACCTGACGCTCTGGCCGCCTCTATCGCGTTCGGTGTGTGCGCACCGTTACAGTGTGTTCACACCGAACGCGATAGGCGCGAGCGAAAACGCCCCAAACGCCCCTAATTTGACGCGTGCACATTCGCACCTCAACGTGTGTCCAAGAAAAATCCATCGCGCGTCAAAATTGCATCTTTTGACGCGCGTGAACCGGAAATGTGGGAGGGATGTGGGAGGAAGTTGTGCCAGACAGTATCTTTGCTAGATGGCAGCTGTCGAGCTAGCGTTTGAAGAGAGAGTCTCCCTCCTCTATTTACTGTGGAGAGCAGAGCAGCGGCGTTAAGGACGTCCTTGCCGTACCTGGGTCCATCAGGTCCTCCAGAGGCGTGAGCAGTTTGGTGAGTTTCACCACTTGCTCGAGGAGCTGCGCCTGGATGACGGCCGATTTCAGCGATATCACCGTCTTTCACTCGCCCAGCTTGAGGACCTGCTGTCCCGCGTCGGTCCCAGAATCGCCCGCCTAGACACCAACTACAGGCGCTCAATCCCACCTGCAGAGCGAGCGCCTGTCCATCTGCCTGAGGTTAGTAAAAGTGTTTAATACAGTAGTCCTTTATTGATACCTGTGCTAATATATGCTAAACTATCGTTTATACACTGCTAACATGGCTGTGGTATGCTATCAGTGAATGCCGTCGGTGTTTACTGATAGCAAACTGTGGTATGAGGACCACTGTGGGTTAATCTTTGTAGTGATACTCACTCCTTTTTTTTTTCTTTAGACCTGGTTTAATTCTGGTATAGTTGAATATTTGTATATAATCCCCGCAGCTGTCAGACTCTATAACAGGGGTCAGCAGCCTTTCTTAAAACTGAGAGCTAGATAAAATTGTGAACAGTTTGGTTCATCTTTAGTTATATGGTTCTATCTAGCATATTCTATCTTGATATGCTATGTCTTATCACAGGTTAATTTTTCAAAAATATTAACAGTGATTTAAGCAAGGAAAGGGCTACATGTCAACATACAACTCTTTATTTCTATTAATGTCTTACTTCATTCCTACCTGATTGACATGTCTAGGAATTATGAGTGATTGACACACTGTAGTGGTAAAAGTTGCTACCAATCAAATTATGATATGGTAAAGTTAAAACAAAACACAACTGACTGTTTTATATTATATCTAATATATATTATGTAATTATCCTTATAATTAGAAAATGTTTTATGTAAGATTTATGTTTTGTAATTTAAATCTGACATCACAAAAGTATTTTGGAATTTGAATAATGTATTTTGTAACTGCAGTACACATAATACTAATTTTGAACAATTTTGTCCAGGTTCCTTGCCACCGGGGACTCCTTCAGGACCATCGCGTTCAGTTTCAGAGTCGGTGTGTCCACGGTGTGCCAGATCACCCCCCAGGTAGCGACGGCCATCTGGGACTGTCTAGTGGACGACTTCATGGCTGTGCCTTCACCTGGAGACTGGCGGTCCATCACAGAGGGATTCCAGGAGCGCTGGAACTTCCCTCTCTGCTGTGGAGCTCTGAATGGGAAACACGTCCAGACAAAGGCACCCCATGTATCACATAGGAGACACACACATTGATATACACAAAATATTTATTCCATTTCTTTTTTTGTGGTGCCCAAATTTATGCACCTGCTTGATTTTGTTTAAACAATTATTGCACACTTTTTGTAAATCCAGTAAACTTCTTTTCACTTCTCAAATATCACTGTGTGTGTCTCCTGTATGATATATTTAACTGACATTTTTTATTGTAACAACCAACGATTTATACAGGAAAATAATGGCTATTAACAAGGTTGCCCAAACTTTTGCATCCCACTGTATTAGTATATTCTGTCATTAGTATAATATGAAATAAATTCTACATGTGTCAAGTCGTGTGCCAACATTTGCTGTGTAGTAGAACTGAGACATTAGTCATTATAAAAGTTTATTTGAAATAATATTAAAATTCTCAAACAGAAAAACATTAAACATAAATATATAGAATAAGTATTAACAGAGAGACAGGAATAAAAAGGACCCAGCTGCTCTCCAGAGCAGGAACAAGGCTGAGGAGGAAATGCTCCATTGGAGACTGGCGTGGCCTCTTCAGGGACACCAGGATGGCCAGCTCCACCACCGATGGACCGTCCTGGGACCAGTCCCTCATCTGCCTCGGAGCTGTCCTCCTCTCTGGGCCTGTAAAACAGCACAAAACACAAAGAAATGAGAAGGCTGCTACTAGATTTTAATTTCAACATTGAGAAAAAAAAAAACAACAACAAAAAACAGGATATAATCAGATTAGTTGTAGATATTTAGTAAAGGTGATCACAAGGGAATCCCACCGAGTAAAAAGCTATCAGTGCTGCTGTACATCTGATGCTACAATTGCATACCTGTAGGCGCAGCAGCAGGAGCTCAGGGACTGGGGAGCAAGGAGAAGCAACAGGGGATGCTCTGCTGCAGAATCAGTTGGTTCTGTCAAGACAATATTAAATGTTAACAGGTTGAATACAATAGTCATAGAGAAAGTATATACAGTGGTCCCTCATTTATTGCAGCAGGGGTTGTCAGAATAACTAGCCCTTCGCCACGCACTCTATACACTTTTTTTCCCCACACACATGAACATTAGTCACAGTTCTCACAATGTGTTTCTCAAAGTGCAAACCTTTGTAGATTGCAAAACGTAAAAGTATTATGCCATGTTTTGTCTTCGTCTGCCTGCCACTTTCGTGCGCCTTTTTCCCTCGCGGTGCAGGTGTCTATTTCCGAATGAGGGTCATAGTTATGGGTGTTTTTGTGCTGTTTTAATCTATTGGATGTGATGGTTATCAAAACAAAACATGATAAATTTGACAAGCGCAGGAGACACAGCATGGAGGAGATTTGTCAATCAGGCTGCAGAATGCAATGCTGTACTGTGCAAAAAAAAAAAAAAAAAAAAAGAAATCAGCGAAAAAGCGAGGCAGTGACGGATGAGCGGGACCACTGTGTGCTGTTTATTAATAAACAAAATATATTCCTATATGACAACATGCATAAAAGCAGAACGGTATTTGTACATCAGTGGGAAAATAGCGGTGGCTTGCTAGCTTTTGTGCGGCTTCCCCGGGTCAGTGAAAAATGTAAAAAGAGAAATTAATGAACTTACCAGGTTGCCCGATCTCTTCACATTTCTTCCTCCAAGCTCGGTCCTTTATATTCCTGTCTCGGTACACAAAGCAGCTGGTGTCGTATAGGTCCGGGTTGTTTGCTACGGCGTTGATTAGCCTTCCCTCCATTAAAGAATGAAGGGCTTTGGCTGGATCTGCCCCTTTGACCTAGTAGGTCACAGCCACGTCACCAGGCTCCTGATTGGTTGTCGCGGCGCGATTTGACGCTGGAGTTCAGATTTTCCAACTCGAGCGGTAGAGGCGAAACACGCGTATGCACAAAATGCAACACAAAAATTCACGCGCGTGGTTTTTTTCGCGAGTCAAACGCGCCCCACGCGCTACACTGACGCGCGTTTCAGGCGTTTTGGCGTTTTCGCGACGCAAATCTGCCTCCGAATTTTCGCTGGACGCGCAATCGCGTGTCATCGCGCTCTTTCCATTGACTTTACATGTAAACCTGACGCTCTGGCCGCCTCTATCGCGTTCGGTGTGAACACGCTAACCGTCCCCTAAAAACAGAATCGTCTGGTATTCAGAGAAAATATTACGCGTTTCGTACTGAGGTGAAAAGGAACACAGTTTGTCCCGGACTTCAGCTACAATGAAAAAGACACAAAGCTGAAGCTGCACAGCTGCCTCTTCTTCTCTCATTCTCTCCTGTTTCTACTTCAATCATGAAACTGATCAGTGATCAGCTGATCGGCTTTTCTCTCTTGTTTATTTATCGCCCACTTTGCGCCAGAAAGAGGAAACCAGCGGATGTCGCGTTAAACAACAGCAGCACGTTTAAGCTTGATCAGCTGTTGTTAGAATTTATTTAATATTAATTTCTAGTATCAGCTGATGTTTGCTGGAGCTACAGCTGTAAGGCTGCTGGTCATGATATGGTTTGGTTATCTGGTGAGAGGGAAACATGCAGATGAAACCAGGAGATGTCCTTACTGAATCATCAGAGCTGAACAGGTGATGTAGAAACAGGTTTACCTTTTAGGTGACATGAGTGAGTTGAAGGGAAGTTATGAACTGTTTCTGAGAGACAAATAACACCAGGATCCTTTTCTACGTAGCTGACAGCTGGTAACTGTGCAGGGGCGGGTCTAGCAAAGTTTTGCCAGGGGGCCAGGTAGGGCATTAACAGGGAAAGGGGGGCAAAAAGAAATACTTTTCTTTATTATTCTCATTTAAAATGTCTCGCTTTTAAAAAAATAATTATCTGAGTCTTACAACAAACAATTGATAGATTGATACATATATACCATCAGAACAGTGTACATCACTGTCACAACAGTGTTTGTTTTCATTCAAAGGCTTTATGATTTTTCCTATAATGGTGGGCCGGTCTCTAGTCAAAATGCCCGGGACGATTTTTTTGTCCCAGTCCAGCTCTGTATGCAGCTTATCTGCAGTCTGGTGTTACCTACATCTTCCTATTCAGAAGGCAGAATTTCCAAGTTCTGAGTACAATCGAAAGCACCACGACTGCAGTTTTTGTGTTGGATGTAAAAAGCAGGCTAGAATCATGGTGGCGGTCAACGACGGTCCAGGCGTGGGATTTCTCTCGTGGAAATGTGCACATTATTTTTTCCTTTCTGTTGGTAGGTGGCACAGTGCACTTGTGGCAAGTAAGCAAGCTAGAAGACTGGCAATCTTGCTGGGTATCCAGTTACGGAAGCAACACATTAACAAGAGAATTCTGAGTAAAACCAAAGTTACTTTCCCTAGTAACTAGTTACTCTGAAAGTAACGAGTAACTTGAAGTAACTGAGTTACTTTTTTAGAGAAGTAACTAGTAATGTAACTAAGTTACTAATTTAAAGTAACTTACCCAACACTGTAAATCACCCAATCAACTTGAGATCTTTTGATCTCAATGATCAAGCAATAAGATATTTCCATAAATCTTCAGATAGTTTAAGCCTTTAAATGACAGTTTAAACATTTTAATTATTTGTTGTTGAAATGTTTATTTTGCATATAATTTGTAGTAAGGGGAAGGGACAATTGTGGTGATTAGAGTCCTGGACATGTCAAAGATCAGCAGCAAAATGGATTTAATTGTAATGTCATTGCTTTGTGAAGTGCAATGGAGAATAATGTCCTGTTGACTTCCACTGAAACCACATTTTAAATCTCTCTGCCACTGCAGTATAAAACAATGCATTCTGTATTGTCAGGTTTTTTATTTTGAAGAAAAGCATTTGAATTTTTTTTTTTACTATATTCCACCAGATTGAACCTTTTTGCTACTGTAGGCCAATGCATGAGATTCTTGTATATTTGCCAGTTGTCTTAGAAAATTGGGCTTTGTTCACTGCTACTGTACATGTATGGTCATGATTGACACTGACTTAAAATAAACTGTAAAACCACACTCATCCCTCAAAAAAGGTCAGAAGCACATAACAATTTAAGATAATGATCACCACTTTATTTGCTGTTCCAGGTCCATAAAGACAAATGTATTGCAAATTTGTATAGAAAAAAATAGACATGAAATACATGATACATTCAAATCCATACACTATTTATGAATACTGTATGTATTCTTCATTACTTTGGGGATAATGTAGAAGATATTATATCTACTGTAACAAAGAAACAGCTGAATTTAAAGCCACATTTTCACACACTACAAACATTACATATAACACTTTTTAAACTTTTTGTTGTTACATGAAATGTTATACAAAAGCTTTAATAAAAAAATATTCGATTATAAAGAACATGAATACTTAATGGGAATATCCATTTGGAAAAAAAGACACTATTAAGCCTATATTATGGTATTTAACATGATTTCTAACCAACTTATTGTACAATGTTAAGGAGAAAATCACAACCATTTAAAATGAAAACACTGACACAGATAATGTAATCAATGAACCTTTAAGAAAGTTGCCTCACTTATAATGATGATTTAATGTTTACATTATCAAAATATTCCTACTGATATTTCCATTTTTTCAATGAGAATTAAAAAATATAATATAAAAACAAAACATCAGAGAATCATTTTTAAAACATATTTCAGATGTTTAGTTAAATGTTAAACCTAAATACTTTACTAGAAAACGTTAATGTATTTTTGTGCCCATAATTTGCAACTTGATGGTCTGTGAATGGTGGGAAATATGGGGGAATGGGACCTGACAAAGGTCTTCAGTTATGACCGTGGTTCCCAAAGTGGGAGGCCATTGCAAGGGGGGCGGGGGGTATGAATTTGAAAAAATAAAATAAAATGTGTTTCCAACCCAACTTCCTTCCAAGCCAAAGACTATGATGAAGCATATCTTGTCTTTGGCTTCACCTGGACAACAAAGATTTTCTTGTAAAACAAAAAGGGGGTCTAGAAAAAAAAAGTTTGGGAACCACTGAGTTATAGGAAAGGAGATGCTCAAACTACTGTCATTTCTCATAGCTCACCCAGTTTCGATAGAAAGAATCGCTGACTTTCCGCAAGAAGGAGCCAGTGGACCTACATCACACGGGTCACCCAGCTTCATATAGAGCAAGGGCGGTAAAGCAAGGGCGTAGATTTGGTTTTGGCATTGGTGGGGACGGGTGTTTCAACCACCGAACCCCGCCCTTTTTCTTTTTTTTTCTCCTTTTCGTCTTTGCTTCTTGATAAAAAAGGACAAATATACTTGCCTACATATGCTATTCTACATGCTATTAAAACATGTAAAATTACAATTCATAGTTTTATATGTGAATTATATAATGTTAAATTACTATTAAACAAATGACTAAGTATTTCAGACTTTAGTTTACTTCAGCCATATTCCACATAAATCAGGTATCATACAAAAATAAAAATAGCTTCAAATACAGTCAAGACAATAAAAGAATATGACTTTAAGGACTTAAATGTGGGATGGAGCGATTTCGCAGGTCTTTCCTCCCCACTGCTGTCAGACTCCACAACAAAGACTTTTGCAGCTGATCAAACACACATAAGACGTTGTAAGTTGTATTTTTACTCAGGTGTATATAACATTTGTATTCTATTTTTATCCTAATGTATATTTTATTCTATTTTATTCTATTCTTTACAGTTGTGTACAGTATATTATTCTTATTGTATTCTAATTTTTGCTATATAACTTTGCACTGTCCACTTTCTGCTGTGACAAAATGAAAGGTAATCTTATCTTAACACGATTACTTCAGTTATAGTACACCAACTTCTCTTATACATTAGCACTAAGAGAACACTAAATGAACTGGTGGTTTTTGTCCATAAAACTCATCTAAGATGACCACAAAATTATTATTCTGTGCTTGATGTGCCTCACCTTTGGCCCTGGCTTTTCCCCTCTGACTGCACTAGGACATATTGATAAAATAACACATTGATTCGTGCCATATAAAAAGTGAGACAATTCAGATTCTTTGTCAAATCTACACTAATCAATCAATTTACATCAGCAGCCAAACAATTGTAGTGCAAACTGCACTACAATAAGTGGTATGGAATATTTGCAAAATCATGACTACCTCATGATATTTTGTCTCAAAAATTAACCCTATGAATATGTCAGTGCCACTAGGATGAAATTATTGTGTCACCAACATTTTAACGTAGAGACATATAATTCTAACAGCCTCTTTAAACTAATATCCTGGCTTGCTCGAGGCTGCCGTTTTTTCTTACAGTTTCAATCAAAATTAGACATGTTGCTCTGAGACTGGGAGAACTAATAGAGCTGCTTGTTGTGCAGTTAGTGTCCAAAACACGTAATTCATGGTTGCATACAATTTTAGACTGATGTGGGCCAAAGCCTAGCATAGCCTGTAACGTTATTATGACGGACACATTTCATGAGTGAACTTGGCTTTAAGTGACTTACAGGTTTCTTTGAAAAATACTTTCTTATATGCACGTTCTTCCTCGTTGCTGCCATCCTCCTCTCCTCCTCGCAGCGCAGGTTTGCCGCTGCTGAAACTAAACAGAGCTCCCTGAAAAGCTCAGCCAATCACATTGGCCATATTTGTCACATGAGGTCGGACTCCAGTAGAGAACGTAATTTAACTCTTTCTGCACCGCTGGGTGACTGAGACGCTGACAGATCGATTTTTTTTCTTTCTATCGTTTTTTTTTTTTACAAGAAGCGATCAAATTATTGGTGGGGACAATTCAATAATCGCTGGATATTGGTGGGGACGTGTCCCCTCCGTCCATGCCAAATCGACGCCCTTGCGGTAAAGCACAGATAAATTAATAAATTCACAATTCCAGATACATTCTGCTTTAAATGAGCACATTAGATGAATGCTCTCTTTCAGTGGATTCATGAACAACACTGAACTTCTGTAAAATATATTCAAATATACTCTCAGTCTGAAACAGCTCTGCAGTTCATTATAACTATAGGTGTAAAAACCCTCTGGTCAAACTAAAATAATAATGTTAGTGTTGTTTTTAGTGATAATCACTGTTATTTTATAATCACATAGCTTCCACAAGCTATATATTAAAGTTGATACTGTACCGTTTTGAGTATTTCCAGAGCCTCTGATTGTTTCATAGACAGAACGATCACCTACAAGTCAGAGAAAACGAGTCACCACAGGTCTGTGATACTAATGTAAACACAAGTATTCTTGTCAGTAACATTTATACTAAGACAAGACGAGATAGGATAAGATTAGATTTAATGTCAGTGTAAGCACAATCATACAGTGGAATTAGAAAATTTATTATTACTTATAAATGCTGTACATGATTAAATTTTGTTATTGTCTTAGTTTTGTTTAATTCAACAGTGTTAAAGCTGCAGAACAGAAAAGCATCAGGATATTTTAAACTACGCAAAAAAAAAAAAAAAACTAACCATGAAGAAGAGAGGAGTAGACTTGTTATTGATTTTCATCATGACTCACCCTCTGGTTGTCAGGAGAACCTTTAATAACAATTCAAAATAAGACATTAACGTTCACATAGTTTATTATGCATTATATAATATTGTGAACAGTTTTCAGTTTTGGAATGTTGCATCTCCATATTTAAATATTTTAAAGAGTAAAATATGTCTCACCTTTCTTTTTGTAGACCTTTTTGTACAGGAACAGGAACAGGAGCAAAATAAATATGACTCCAAAAATGAGTCCAGTGATCATCAGAACAAGAAATAAAGGACTGGACACAGCTATTGCAAATAAGGAAAATGAACTGTTAAGTTTAATAAACTTAACCAAACTCAGTTGAGTCAGCTGATCTGGTCACACTAGTAGGGATAGAAATAACCTTAACAACAACAACAAAATGATGTGCAAAACATTAGTTTTAAGTCTTAAAAGTAAACTTTAATTTAAAGATATATAACAATATTATATAACCTCTTCACTACATGTGCCACACTTGACAACATTTAAAAGTGGGACCACTTGCTGTAAATAACAATCATGATTCCTTTTAGGTTTGTAAAGTGATTTAAGTTTGTGTTGTGTTCTCTGTTTTTAGTAGTTTTGTATTATTTTACGTCCCCAGTGTCACTTTTCTATATTTAGCATGTATTTCAGGTCTGATACTTCATATGGCTTCTTTATGGTTTATTTTCTTTCTTTGTTGTTTTTGTTTCTATATTCATTTATATTCTTGTATTCATGCCTAAACTTTCAGCTTTAGTTATTCATCACTTTATGGTTTATATTTAGTTAGTTCTCCCTCATGTTTTCCACTCTGTACCTCTAGTCTCATCTCTGTGTTGTCTGTCTTTCAGACTGACGGGGTTTATCTGTTAGAAACATATTTTCCCCCATAAAACAAACATGTTACAGTGTGCACATGATAGACTTTCTTTTTTCTGAATCTATTTGACCACTACTCTTCTTTACATTTATAAATTAATATCTTCCTGTACTCTGCATGATGCTTCCCTCACAGGTACTGTTCATAACAACCGATTTACCAGGAAACACAAGACATCTCATTAGTGTAAGGTTCAGAGGCCAGACCTCACAGGAGGAGATGCACATTATAGCTGCACAGGGACATTTGTCTGACTGAAAATGTTACGCTGCCTGCAGTTTCCAACTCTGTGGACTGTGAGAAGAAGATGGAAATCCAGAGAGAATCCGGATGAGGGAAGAAGAGGGAGTTTGAAAAATTGTATAATTTTATAAAACATATTAAAAAAATGGTAGCACTTCAGTCTGTTGAAGACTGCTGTGCACATTTCATTCTGCCTTTGCAAGTTTCAGTCAGAGTTAAACAAACAAATAAACAAAACAAACATAAACAGTTTTAACTTCCACAGTTATTTTTTTTCCTTGGAAGTTTGGTAGACCTCTGTTCATATTCCCACTGAGTGTCGTCTCTGTGGATCTCACATCTGATAATTATTTTCTCTGCTCTGCACATCTGATGCCAAATGTGTTCAGATATCAATAATACAGGCACAAAATGGAGAAAATAAAACTTTTTTTTCACAGTTTGTATTAGTAGAAAACTTACTGCTGAAAAAAACTTACCATTTTTATCAGTGTTAAAGGGATCACTGTACTCTGTGTAGTAAACTGGGTTTCCTCTTCCTCCTCTGCACCTGTAGAGTCCTTCCTGTGAGACTCTGATTTGTCCATTTGAGTGGAAAACTGCATCTTGTGTGGTCAGGGGTTCAGAGGAGTTCTCATCTCTGTACCAGTAGTATTTCCATTCACATGATAATGGGTTCACTGAACACATCAGGGTCATATTGCCCCCTACTGGAACGTCTCTCATATCAGAAGTTATTTGAGCCTTTGGTTGATCTGTTGAGTTTAGACAAAGATAGAAAGAATAAATATATTATACCACACAAACAGGTTAGGATTGCACTGCCCTGATGTTGTCAGAATTCAACATCACTATACCTCTATTTAGGTTTCCAACAACACGTAAGAAGCAATAAGACCAAACTGCCATGCTATGAGTACATCCTTCTTTTTGATAACCACAGGATGGTAAAAGGGTCCAAGTTGTGTTTACTGATTACTGATGTAATTCACTTTCCTCCACTCTTACACACACCCATGATGCCTTTTATCCTTTCAGTGAATGCGTTTTTTGCTCCATTTCATTGTGATGCTTTACTTTATTTATAAATTACTCCTCTCCATTATTTTGTGTGGTGTCTCTTTGCTCCCACCACAACAACAGATTCACAAGAAGACTTCTCATAATCTGAGGTTCAGATGTCAGACCACACAGGAGGAAATACACATTATAGCTGCAAAGAGGAATTTGAAATAGTAAAACTTTAATTAAGAGACTCTATAACATTTTGTGACCCTCATTAAGCATTCTCATATGATTTGATTATTTGTAATTTCGTGGAGTTTGCGTTACTTGTGACTTTCCAAACTGTAACAGACGCACATCAGACCCGACCACATTTCAGAGCTTTTCAACACTTTATTTCTGTTGCTGCTCCTTCAGCTCTCAGCTGCAGCTTGTCAGCTGCCGGCCACACACACAACAACAACAACAAACTCAGGATCCAGTCCAGCCTTAAATGCAGTGGAGGTGTGATGAGCTGATGCCGCTAAGGTGTGGTTTTAAAATGACTGTTTTACATAAGAAAAAAAAATATAAAATTCATTCAAAATAAATGCTGCAGGCCATTTGAAGTTTTGATAGATGTGATCAAGATACTTTTCCTCTTTCAGAGATGCCTGATCTCACAATAATCCAGCTGAACAAAGACAACACCAGATTGCTTATTTTAGTCACAAAAACAAGCAGGCAAAGAGAAACACAAATATTACACTCTATAAAAAAATTACTTATAAATAAAATAAATAATTACTACATCTACATCATTTTTAATGTTCTTGTTTATGTTTTGCAGAATCAGTGCACAGGTACATTCACACACACCTCTTTAAGGTCTGGGAGTGGGTTTAAAGGGAATAATCTCAATATGCTAGCCTCCTGTCTAGTGTTGGTGAGGATGGTAAGCATAGCAACAGCAACATTATTTTAACTTACCTCCTTCAATTTTCCTACCTTTCCTGCTTTGCACTGATGTCTTTTTGGGTTGTGGCTCCAACCCTGAATATTTTGACTAAAATGTCAAATCTGATTGTTGATCATTGCATTTATTTTTAATCAAACTCATTAATGTCTTCTGCTTCAACAATTTAGGGTCACAAGGTATTGGACCATATCGCAGCTAACAGGAAGCTACTCGGGACAGGTCGCTCATCTGTTACCGGGTTGAGACATTCACACCTACAAGCAATTTAGATTCACCAATTAACCTAACCCCACTAACTCTGTGGACTGTGGGAAGAAGATGGAGAATCTGGAGAAAATCCACACAGACATTGAGAGAACATTCAAACTCCACACTGAAAGACCTCAGACAGACAGTGAATTTGAAACCAGTGCAAAGAAGCATGCCACCCTGCTGTTTGTGTTAGGCATAGTGAATCACACAGTGGACTGAACTATTTATTTATTTAATGCTGTCATTTATTTTAACAGATCACATTATTTGCATAAGATCTTAGGCCAAGAAGATTTTGTTTTTGTTTAATAGAATTTGGAGATTTGTAGTTATTTGTTGAGCAAGTTTGAAAAATGCTATACTTCTTATCCTGTTTATTTGTGTCATTATTGTCCTCAGGTGATGGAGCAGCAGGTCAGCATTGGCGTCTCTATACCAGCTGAAAGTTGATGACACAAAGTGGTGACAAACTGTCTACAATGAGGCTACTATCAGCTGCAGCTCTTTGTCTGACTAACAATGGAACATGCTTTGTAGACCATTGAATTCATCCTGTGCTGACCATTATGACATTTGTCAAATGGAGATCACACAACAAACATGACTTACTTGATCCTGACAATGTGAAGGCTTCACTCCACTCTGTTGAAGAATATGAGTCATCTCTGCGTCGACTCTTACACATGTAGTCTCCACTGCTGGACTCAGAAACTCTGAATGTCACATCATTATTGTGTGTCCACTGTGTGGGTGTCCTGGGTCCTCTCCATTCATACTCCCACTCAGTGGTTTCACCTCCTTCCTGCACCTCACATGTCAGAGTGATCGTCTCACCTCTGAATATCTGAGGCCAGTTGGGTTGTTGTTTTACAGCAACTTTATTGGAAACTGTTTACACATATTAACAGTTGAGATACAAACAGAAACATGAAATCAACACAGAAAACTTAACATTGTATGTTTGATAATCATGAGTGAATGTATATTTCAAACTAAATGACTGAACTCACAGGTTATCTCAATGGTGACATCATCACTTTTATCTGTGTAGTAAACTGGGTTTCCTCTTGTTCCTCTGCAGCGGTAGATTCCTCCTTGAGATACTCTGATATCTCTGTTTTGTTGATCTCTGATTTGAACTTCAGAGGTTGTTTGGGTTCGTCTGAACCACTCATATTTCCATCCATCAGAGCTCTGCACAGAGCAGGTCAGTGTCACACTGCCCCCTACTGGTATGATTGTTGTTCCTACTGTCAGTGTGGCCCTGGGTTTATCTGATGTTATCAAAAAGAAGAAAAGGAAACATACAGCCATTGAACAACATTTTAAAATATGTTTTCATTTTATTTAAATTCCAACTTCCAAGAAGAGATGTCTTTGCTGAGCATGCATCATTCTCAGGGACTCCTCTCATTGTGCCAATAAACTCTTCCAGCTCCTCCCCTTCAGCTGACGCTACAGGACCCTACAGACTAAAACCAGCAGGTTTATGAACAGCTTCTTCCCCACAGCTGTCACCTTACTGAACTCAGTCCTCTGCTTCACCTTTCCATCCACACCCTCTTATCCTTCCCAGTGACCATGATCATGACTGTCATTAATTCTCAACATTCACCATATGCTTACATTGGTTACTGCTATAGTTTAGGACACTGAACCAGTATAGTCTCTGGTACAGTGCGTACACTGTTCACTATTATAGTCTGCTCAGAGCGCTACGCTTCCACTGTGAATATATTGATAGCACTCTGTAGATCTGTTTACCATATGTAGCTCATCTGTATATATTTAGCAAAGCTCTTTATTTGTTCATATGTATACACAGTACATCTTTACATTTGTCTGTAGGTCATCTGTATATTTGCTCTCTCTGTACATGATCTGTTCATAACTGTCCCACAATTTATTTATACTACCCTTATCTGTATATAATTGCTCCTATTTTTTAGCACTTACTACTCTTGCACTCTGATCAGATGCAAACTGTATTTTCTTAACCTGTATGTATAGATGTGTAATGACAATAAAGTTGAATGCTAATCGTAATTTAAATGTATTTTTTAATACAGTTTAAGATCATTTAAAGTTTTTTTCTGACATAGTAAGAGAGCTACAATTTTGAGGTTAGTCGGGTAATTCAGGTTGTAGATCTCTAAATAAGCACAGTATAAATGTTCATCCATTCTCTAACCTGAAGAAGTCACACTGAATGTAAACTAATGCAGTTCACTGTTGAAGGAAACACAATGATGGGTTCAGAGGGATCTGCCTGGTTTCACATTTAGACAACAGAAACATCATCACCTTAAATTCTATGGAGCTTTTGATGTTTCTTTTTTTCATTATTTAAATTAAATTTCATCCACAGTTATTCTTGTTATACATTAAAACATGCACATGTTGTAATGACAAGAAACATATTGTCTGAGTATTTTGGTTGTAGTGTGTACTGTGAACAATGTTAGGTAAAACGCAATGGTTTTGGTTAAAGTTTAAAGTTTCAATACATCAGAAATAAATATTTTCAATGAAACATTTAGTTTTGTTTTTGTTTTTTTTTTTATAATTTTTTATTTTTCCATTGACATTCAGAAACAGACATTCACAGCATTTACATCACATGAGAATACTTCTTGCATCTGTTGTCTGCCCTTATTGCCAAAATAGTATTTTAGTTTATATCCAGGTTATAAGAAGAGAGAAAAACTTACAGCCATAGCAACAGTTGAAACAAACAGGCAAAAAAGAAAAGAAAACAAAAAAAAAAAAAAAAAACAAAAAACAAAAACAAAAAACTATGTATTGATAGGGAGTGATCTTACTCTTGCATACTCTCATACATCATAACTACTAGTTTGTGAAAATAAAATCTGGCCTATGAGGCGTGACATATTTGACCCAGTTTTCCCAATATGATGTAAATTTATCCAATTTGTGATTAACAAAGGCTGTTATCTTTTCCATTTTATAGATGTCCATTGTGATGTCCATCCATATGTTTATAGTTGGGCTCTCCGGTGATAACCATTTTCTGGTAATACCCTTTTTACAGGCCATCAGCAAAATATTTACTAAATGTTTATCACTTTTCGGCCATTCCTGAGGTACATGTCCAAAAAACATAGTCTTACTCTCAAAGGGTATTTCACATTTGAAGATATACTGTACAATGAAACATTTAGTAAACATATTTTTTTATAATTCAGATGAGTATTTTAACTGGAGTCATCACATTATTAATCACTGAGGACTTACCTAATATAGTTATAGAGACAGTAGTACTGTTCTTTGTATAATATGACCGCTTTGAGGTGCCATAGCACTGGTAGTTACCACTGTCACCTGATCTAATTTGTAATGTGTAGACTTTGTATTCACTGTAGCGGACATACTCTCGACCATCCTTGTTGATAGTGTAATACCAGTCAGTGTCTTCTCCTTCATTCATGTCACATTTGAAGGTAACAAACTCTCCAATGAAATAACTGGACCAGGTGTGTTCAATAGTTAGTACAGCATCTAGAATCCAACACAAACAGACAATTAACAACCTGAAACACTTTATGTAATGCTCAAGGCTAAAACATTGATTGATAATACTTTATTTATATTCACACAAAATGAAAATACAGTGATAAAGCAATAAAAAGAAAGACAAATAGGATCTGCATTAGAGTCATACAGGTTGAGAATAATCTTTATTAAATAAAAAGGAAGAAATAGAAAAAGGAAAACTGTTCAGTCACCTTGAGCGTGTCCAGTGCAGAGGAGCGTACAGAGCACTACAATAAAGACAGAAACTTCAGACATTATCAAACTAAAGACACTCAAATGTAACATAAATAAAACACTGTTGGTAATGATGTGTCTCATTTCTTGAGGCACATGATCAATAGAGAGCTAATGACCTTCTTAATGGACAATACTGGGGTTTAAAGTCCAGTCACTTTCTTATCAAGCTCCTTAAAACACTTGGAGATTTTCAATGTCTACTATGATCTGAGTCAGTGCACTAATATCTAATCTAGTCTACAAACAACTATGTTGTTAACAGACATGAGAGTCCTCTGATCACATGACCTGAAATGGTACAGGCCATCCTCTTTGGGCAGCCGATGAAAGACTGGGTTCCAAAAGGGAAATGATCTCCCCAGTATTTACTTTGTATATTAGAAAAAAATTGCAGTGAGTCACTTCTGTCAACAAGAATTTGTCTAGAAGGTTGTATTTGTTGATCAACATTGACATATTTTAAGTAATTTATGTGTCTTCTACATTTAAACCTGCCTATTGGGAGGGTTTTTAAAAAAAAAAAAAATCTCCATTTATGCCTGGACGAGCTCTAATCTTCCTTTAGGAAGCAAGTTTCATTTAGTCAGGAGCAGGATTAGTCTAGTACTCTTTTATACCTGGACGGAGGAAGCAGATTTCTGTTAGTCTGCATTAAAAGGCTTTTTTTTTTAAATCTAGCACTGGCTTTAATCACTGCCGTTATATGTTTTATCAGTGTCTACTATGATTGGTTACATTTTATATTACGATGTAATAAGCATCAAATTATCACTTTAGCTTATCTAAACCTTTGTTAGATAAACTAAACCAGCTCCACTCTGATCTGAGTCAGTGCACTAAAATCTAATCCAGTCTACAAACAACCATGTTGGTAACAAACATGAGAGTCCTCTGATCACATGACCTGAAATGGTACAAATGACTGATGTTCTGTTCTTCTTACTAAAACATGTTTATGGATCAGTATGAATCAAACAATAGAAGTCAGTGATGTACTCACAGAATAGGCCCAGCTCACAGAGCAAAGTGGCTCCCATCCTCACATCCAGCAGTGACACGTCTGAAAACTTCTACAACTTTCTGTATAGAGAGAGAGTGAAGCAGCAGCACAGCAGATACCAAAGCTAGCCACCACATAGCACATCATTATATACCAGCTAGCCCAACTTCAGTAACCCTACAAATGCCACTGCTGTTTAGTTTTCTGTCTTCATTTATGTTAAAAGTGATAGCAGAGCTGTATGTTTTAGATTTTGCTGTGGCAGTTAAGCCAAGAGAAGCATTGCCAGGAATTTTCGAAACTCAGTGTAAAAGCACAAGATGGTGACGTGGTAAAATTTGACACAGAAGGCAAAGCTCACTAACCTGACCATGTGCACAGCTTTATATCAGCTGTGTAAAAAGACAGATCTGATTAAGGTCATTAAGTCCCCAAAACAACTAACATTAAGAAATAATCTCGTTTGTGACACAAATAATTAAAACAATCCAACAGTTTCCACAGGAAAACAAAATAAAAAGAAACTTAAAACAATCGAGAAAATACTTCAGGGGCAGAAGCTTGCAAAAAACAATAACCTCTACTGAAATATATTTCCTGTTAAAGTGACAGTTTGAAGGGCTGACTCTCAAGGCTTTCTCTAAACTTCCTGTCCTGTGTTGTAATCTAAGGAATCAAATACAAAGCATAAGTCACCAAGACTGAAAAAAAAAGGTTGGAAATACAGAAATGTTTAAAATGTTACTGTGATAGAGTGAGTAATGCAAGAAATGGAGCTTCCTACAACAGCATTTAAGTAATTTAATATTTATTATTTTAGTAGAAAAGCGATTAAGCAAAATGAGAAAAATGGGATACAGTTCAATGTGAAAAACGACTTAATACACTTTATAATTATATATATACAATATATTCATATTAAAACACTTCTACAAAATTCAAACTTCCTCATGTTTAGATGTTTCTTATTTACACACAGAATTACTCATCATGATACTCATGAGCATGTTTATACTGGTGATCATGTGACATGGTCACCAGTACAATTGTGATACTTAGGAGCTTAGTATTGTTAGAGTTGGAAGTGTCTTGGTAATTTCCCTTTAGTTTGATATTAAACTCTGAATCATACTGTGAACATTTACACAATTACGCAATAACTGGCAAGAAAACCAACAACGGATAAGAAAAGTAACATGAGGTACAACCAAACGATCAACATTTATTAATTGATCATTTATAAATAAAATGTCGTGCAGTCTTGCAAACCTTCCCTATCAATCTCACTGCTGTCCTTATGTCACAAATCACCCCTGCCCACTCTTTACCCACCCTTGCTGCACTCTCTTCTTCCCCTCTCATACACTGTCCACTTCACCACATCTGTGACTCTTATCTTTGGCCTTCCTCGCTCTCTTTGGAGCTCTCAGTTGAACTTATCCACCTTCACTTCCTCTACTCCTTGCAGCTTCACTGTTAAACTGTCTCCTATTCATACATGTGTTCTGTCTTGCTTCTACTGAATTTCATTCCTCTTCTCTCCGGTGCATGCGTCCTCCTCTCCAGCCTCTCTTCCACCTGCTCCCTACTCTCACTACACCTCACAATGTTGTTTGCAAACATCATAATCCACAGAGACTCCTGCATGACCTCATCTGTCATCTTGTCCATCACCCCTGCAAACAAGAAGGGGCTCAGAGCTGATTCCTGATGTAATCCCACCCCCAGCTTAAACTCCTAAGTTACAACCACACACCTCACTGCTGTCTCACTGTCCTCATACATGTCCTTCACATACTTCTCTGCTGCTCCTGACATCCTCATGCAGTACCCCACACGCTTGGCACCATATCCTTTCTCTAGATCCACAAAGACACAGTGAAGCTCCCTCCGACCTTCCTTATACTTCTTTCTCAGCATGAAGCCACATGCTGCCATATCACTGGCTGTCACCTCTCTTCTTAACCTGGTTTTAACAACTCTTGCCCACAGGATCATTAATATCCAGCAGCTGTAAAAATGTTGATGTTTAAAAGTTTACGAATTAATGTTTTTTTTTTGTTGTTGTTTGTTTGTTTTTCATGTTGTGGTCCATCTTCTCTTGTTTTGTTGATGTCGTGCCTCTCTTTAGGGACCTTCAAAAGTAAATAAATAAAATGAAATAAATGAAAACAGAATAAAGTAAAACTAACTAAGGAACGGGTTTAATGATACTGAAGACGTGTTTTTAAAAGGGCTACAGATGATTTTCATTATTAGGACATTTCATTAAAGCTCCCTTGAAGTTAACACACATGTAGCCCAACACATATGTGTGATACATATTTTGTCCCTGACACAAAATATTTAGTACAGTTAATATTTGTACCTGTAGCTGAGTTTGGATCTACATTATGGTAGTCAGAGGTTTCCTCTGGATCATCACGCTTTCCTGTAACATTGACACAGAAAATGTATGTGGGTATCACGTCTCTGAGGGGCCTTTAAAATTTAAACAGTACAGTATACAAATCACATTTTATTTATTGAAGCTCATGATGTTACATATATTTAGAGGTAGATTTCAGAAGTGCACATGCTTTTGGCTACATGATACATTTGCTTTTATATTTCAAAAGCTGTTTTGTATTTTTATATTTTTTGTACTCACTCCTCTGTTCGACACTTCTGAGCTGAAGAGACATATTTCTGTAGTCATCTGTCCGTCCACCTAAAATGAGGACAATTGTGCTATTTTAATTTTTATTTCTCAGTAAAAGTACGATTTCAATCTAATCTTTAATAAAAAAATAAAAAAATAAATAAAAAAAACCCAAAGAAATATCTTCTACTGTACCAGTGTTTTCAGAAGGTCTACATGACTCATAGACGTTCATGTCACCTTTGGGTCAGTAAGAAACACAAGACAATGATAAAATAATCACTCTGTGTGCAGTAAACTTGCAGCTATATTATAACTGTGAACATGAGTATAGAAAGGTTCAGCTGTAAATGCTCTTATTTTGTAACAGGTGTGTGGCTGACCGTGAAGAAGAGAGGAATATATTTGCTGCTGATTTTCATCCTGCCTCATAGTTTGAACTGTAGCAGCAGTCTGACTGGTTTCCTGAGACTGGGCTGGTCTGAGGTTTTAAACAGGTTCAAGTTACAATGAATGTGTTACATAGTGTTTGTTCACTGAAGACAAGAAAAGAGTGTTTTACCAACCTGATACAAAGTGTACCTATGGAGAAGACAGTAGTAATAATATTAAATGGGTGAGTATTACAAATAAAACATAATTGTCCATACCATGGCAGTGTCTTTAATTAATATATAAAATAAAATCACCCTTTGATTTTTTGTGCCAACAACAGAGCAGCAGGGACAGCAGGAGAATCAGTGAGACACCACTAACCAGCCCCGTGATTAGAGAGACAGAAAGTGAAGATCTGGATGCTGTAATAATATAGAATACAAATTAGCTTCATCTGTCATGAGATAGCTCAATCAATGGGATACATCACAAGCAAAGGACACTTTGGACCTGACAGGCATTTTCTGGTGTGTCTGTAAATGTTTTGTTAAATCAGAAAGTCGTCTCTTAAAACTGTGGAGATGGAAAATATTATAAATGGTTACACAGTAACGACTGGGATGTTAAACAATCAACACTCTATAAAAGTGGCTAAAAAGACAAACTATAAAATACAGTTTTAGTTCAAAATAAGGGTTTGCATACTTTACGTGGGCAGGACCATTTTAACCTTCTTTTAACCTTTTAATCTTCTTCATTTTCATACTTACATTTTGTAGACTGTCACTACTGGCCGGCTGGTTTTATTTGATGAGCCTTTTGTTTAAATCTTGTGAAACAGAGACAGCAGGGTATTTCTTTTCTGTCTACAACTGTATCATTCACAATTACCTTTTACTGACATCCAACTTTC
The DNA here is from genome assembly GCF_001858045.2 of Oreochromis niloticus. Lineage (NCBI taxonomy): Eukaryota > Metazoa > Chordata > Actinopteri > Cichliformes > Cichlidae > Oreochromis > Oreochromis niloticus. The sequence goes on from NW_020328778.1 coordinate 39,924, forward strand.
TGGTGACTCATGCCCTGAATATTCACACTTGTAGAAGCCTTCATCAGACTTTGACACTGCAGGGATATTTAGCTTTTGTCTGTCATCATTTTGAATTAGTTTCCCATTTTTGTAGAATGCAACAGTGGAATTGAAGTTTCCTGTCCTCAACTTGCAGCCAAGAGCAACAGAGTCCCCCTCATTGACTGGATGGACAGGGCTCACCAGGATCACACCAGTAACTGTAAAAGCCATTAAAATATGAAAGAACTTGCCAACATACAGTCTACTGTTTCCCTCCTTGTTTGGTAAATGAAGACAGTGGCACCAACAGCTCTAATCCTGTTCTTTGTTATGTTTTATTAGTATTATTTTCCTCACACTTTTAACCACAGCATGATCATTTAAGTTAAAGCTGGATTTCAGATGCATTTTTGGCTACATCCTCTCATAATTATGAATACTGTTATGACACAAAGCTATTACCACACCTATAATCATGGGCTCACATTTCTGCTTCATCCTCTGCAGTGTTGGATTTATTTGTAAATAAATAAATAACTCAGAAATGAGCACAATGTGTGCAATGGCTGTACTGTGAATTTAAATCTTGTTGGTTCCACTTAATGGAAAACTAAACTCTTGGTATCATCATAGTTATGTGGAAAATATATTTCTAAAATGTAGATATTGAACCATATAATGAAACATGGCAAACATTGTATAAATACATGTTCTATTCTGCTGTATACACATTGTAATAAGATGACTTGCAGCAAGGATAGATAGTTTTTCCTAATGCAATATAAACTAATGTGGTACATACAGTATTCTGTTGATTGTTTGCACGTCTATGTTGCAGATTAGTCAGTGTTTCAAGGTTACTATGCCATTCAGAAATACAGGCTACAGGTCTAACATGCAAAGAAGAGGCCATGTGGGAACATCATTCAGTGTCTTGTTTCGGCCAAAACTCATTTGAATGAAACCGAGATAAAGCAGAAAATTGTTTTCTTGTTCAGATTAATAAAAATTTGAAATTCTTTTTAAAATACATAAATGCCACATCCACTGGACTAAAGAAAAGAAGGACCATCCACGTTGTTATTAGGACTCAGTTCTAAAGTTTGGATCTCTGATGGTTTAAGGTGCTTTAGTGACTATGGAATATGAGTTGCTTGGCTCATCTGAAAAGGCACCATCAATGTTGAAAAGTATATAGAGATTTTAGAGCAAAATATGCTCTCATACAGATGACTTTTTTCATGAAAGGCCTTGCATATTAGAAGAGTACAGAAGCTGAACTGGGCTGCCTGGAGTCCCAGTCTTTCACCATTTGAAAACAATTTGTGTATCACAAAATGAAAAACATGACAAAGAAGACCCAGGATTGTTGAGCAGATATAATCCTCTACCAGAAAACTATGGGATAATATTGCTCTCCCAAAGGTCCAGCAGCTGGTTTCTACAGTCCCCAGATGTTTATAGACTGTTGTTAAAAGAAGTGGAGATGCTACACAGTGGTAAATGTGGCCCTGTCCCTTTTTGTGATGCGTTGCTGCCACCACATTCAAAATGATTTATTTCTTGCAATTATACACTTTTTCATTATAACCCTCTCAGGCTCAAATTAAGGTTTTGTTGCTAATGCACAACCAAGTCCTGCAGTGGTACTTCTGAGTAAAAAAAACCTCATAAAATATGTATGTGGGGTAATCAGGTTGTTAGTGTTTTAACTGTTGCAAATCGGCAACGCCTGCCTCGAGCGGGTTAAAAGCTTAAACGTAGATACTGTTTTCTTTCTTTATTTATATTTTACACAGCGTCCAAACTTCTTAAAATTAGGAATGTAAAGACCTACAACATGCAGTGATGTTGATTCCATTGCTGAACTGTCCTGATTCAGACTCACACCAGGACACAGGATCTTGGTACCAGTGGTACCGGTGAAGATATATGTTGCATGTGGATTCAGTCATTATCCTCCCATTTCCACATTCCCGGAGTTCTCTCAGGTATCCGTCCTGAGTAAATGTCATCACTCTCCACTGAGAAGAGTTTCCAGAACAATTCAGAGTTACTGAATCATAGATGAAGTGCTGCACACTGTTAGGACTGACTGTGAGAGAGGCTGTTGAATTTAAATCTGTAGAAAAACAAGAACTGTCATTTTTTTTCTTGATAGATTAATAGATTGGAGACTGTGAATGTAATAATAACACTTATTTTTTTCTTCTTTTTGAGTTAGGAGCAAAAATACTGACCTGCAGACCAGACAAACTTTGGTTGACTGTGATCAGTGTGATACTCTGGGTCTCCTCTTCCAGCTCTGCACACATATCCTGCTGTGTGTGTCTGTCCATGAATGATGTAGGAGTCCTGTGCAGTCCCACTGCCATCAGGTAGCAGCTCATAACTGGAGGATTTCTCTGATAGATCAGGAACAGCTTTATACCAGTAGAAGCTCCATCCTGCAGACGGATGTTCAACCTCACAGTTCAGAGTTACTGAGGCTCCAGGACTCAGCCATGATGGAGACACAGTGAGGACAGGACGGGGTTTATCTGTTCAACAAAGATTTTCTCTCAATGTTTCGTCTCTTAACTCTGAATTCAATGTCACTAAAATGCTGACTCACAAATATTTATTCTTTGTTCTTTTGGGAAATTATATTTTCAGAGTGAGATCAGATCAGAATAAGATCCTTAACGACAGATTGTCTTTCACCTGTTAATAAATGCAAGCATAAAATTCCCATTACATTTACAATTCACTCACTATAAACTATCTTTAGTTGAAAGGATGCACTCCACATTGTTGAATTCTGTTGTGCACTTCTCATCCTGCCCTTACACCAGTAGTGCCCACGGTGTGATGTAGAAACAGAGTTAATCTTGTATTCATTTTGGTTTGGAGGTTGATGTGAGCTGCTTGTTGCCCACTCATAATCCCACTCAGTGTCTTCTCCTGGGATCTCACATTTCAAAGTGATTGTCTCTCCGCTGTATACCTCAGGCCAGTTTGGATGCAGAGTCACAGCAGGCCTGTTTGTAACTGTTAAACAGATAATAAAAAACAAACAAAAATAAGTAATTAAATCACTTTTTAACATCTTCCATCAATTAAAAAATTAAACATTCACCATGACTCACCAGTTTTTTTAATACTGATCACATCACTGTAGTCTGTGTAGTAAACTGGGTTGCCTCGTCCTCCTCTGCACCAATAGTCTCCTTCCTGTGATACACCGATTTGTCCATCAGAGTGGAGAACAACTTCTGCCATCGTCAGTGGTTCTGAGGTTTTCTTGCCTCTGTACCAGTAGAAACTCCAACCAGGAGTAGATGGTGTCACAGAGCAGGTCAGGGTGACTGTATCACCTTCTGGAAGGACTCTACTGTCAGCACTGATGCTGGACTTTGGTCTGTTTCCTGTTCAATTTAAAAAAAAAAAACGTACAATAAAATTACAGTAAATCGATTACTGCTCCTTTGCTTTAGAAACAATTACAGTTTTACAAATAATTTTTAAATGAAAAGGATACATAGTATATCTTATGTAGTCTGCAGTAAGTATGACTGCATCACATATGAAATATTAACATTTGTAGTTATATATCTGATCAAACTCAGTTCATGCTTGCACTCATCTGGTGGTGACAAATGTACTGTTATGAAAAAATTAGGACGCCACATTGAATATTCAGTTCTTAATTAGGAATGTTGACATATTGATGTCTAATTTTGTTATTATTTATTTTGGGAAAATAAAGACATTTAACAGCAGGTGAATAAACAACAAAAAACATATATCGTTAGATATCATTGTGCTCACTGTCACTTCAGCGGTCAGGAGCACACCAAACTAAATGTCTAAGGGTTTAAGTAACACTACCTTACAAACGTAGAGTCACAATGTTCTAATCACACACGCCTGATATGATACATGTATGTGTGATTGTAGCCATTTTAAGTATGATTAAAAATGGGGTTGCCCCAATGTACTGCTCTGAAGAAATTACATTTTTTTTTTTAAGAATTACATGTTGCAGATAATTCCAAAAAGTCCTTTTTAATTGTATGGTTATATTACTTTAATCTCCCAATATTGTTCAAATTTATATTGAACTAAATTTATATTAAATTAAATTGCAGTTAATTCTCACTTTCTTTGTACTTCTTCATCAGCACTCTCAAAGCAAATATCACATCCATTCCTCAGACTTGTGTTAAACAATATGATTAAAAGGTCCACTGCCCTCTCTTCTAGACATCTCCATACCTCCACTGATGTATCATCAGGACCAGTCGCCTTTGTACTCTTCATCCGCTTTGTTGCTGCCCTCTCTTCAGCCTTACTAATCATCTGCACTTCCTGATTCACTAACTTGTAATCCTCTGTCCCCTGCTGTCATTTTCTACCTTCTAGAGTTCCTCAAAGTATTCCTGCAGCCTTTTCCATCTTCTCAGACATTACAACTACTATAAATTTTATCCCAATGAATTTATAGTTTTTTCATTCTACTTGTACTACTACTGGACACAGTATCTCATATCTTGTATTAATGGTCTAAGCTGGTAACAGAGGTGTGGTTGAATGTCTCAATGGTCCGTGCTCGGATCTCTCTCCTGCAAAACTGTAACAGACTTAGTTGCAAATTGAGCCTCCAACTATTTCTTTTTGGAGTCACTTACTGTTCCAGCCCTCTCCTTTGTTGCCCTCTCCCAGCTTTTTTGAAATGTGTCACTGTTATCAAATTGAAAATGAGCCAGTATGTTTTTAAAATGGTCCTCAATCCTCTATTTAAATATGTTTGGAGATATTTTCTATCTATTCCACCTTTTTTTCATTCCATTTGGTTTACATTTGCATTTTGCACAGCATCTCAACATTTCTAGGTTGTAGATTTGCATATTCTGTCTAACTTTGTTGGGTTGCATTTCAATGTTGCAGTAAATATTTGTATGTTCTGTATCAATTCAGATCTAACTTGTCATTTGAGAATACCTTATGAGGAACCACTATCACTTAAGAAAGTTAGTAGTTGATAAAAATTTAATCCTTACCTGCAAACATGTGCATCTGAATACTTTTTTTTTGCTTGCATTTTCTACATGATACTACAACCATTATTTTTAACTAAGTGTTTTATACTTGATGCAATGCTTAATTTAGAAATAGTCATTTATAAAGAATGAAGAAAACATGCTATGACCTTATTGATGAAGAATACAATTTTATCTGTTTATAAATTACAATGTATAGTATTCCATACAGTTTTATGAATAATCAATGATGCACCAACAAATCACTAATGCCTCACACTATGTAGTTATTATATAATGTTACCCTTGTGTTTTATATAGACATAACAAAACTAAAGTTTCTTACCAGAGACTGTCAGTGTGATGACATCACTCCACTCTGTCACAGAATACAGCTCCTGTTTGTTTTTACCCATACACCTGTAGCTTCCACTGCTGATCACAGATGCATTAAGATTGATGGATGCATTATTTGCCAGAACTGTGCTTGAGTCGGGTTTGCTCCACTCATACTCCCACTCAGTGCTTCCACCTAAAGAAATCTGACATCTAACAGTGATCTTCTTGCCACTGAATATCAGAGGCCAGCTGGGCTCCAGGGACACAACTGCTTTGTTGGAAACTGTTTACAAAAACAGAAATCTAATTGGTCCAGTTTTAAATATTTCTGCATCCCATGTTAATCCAAATGAAAACGTTTAAACTCACCTCTTTTTTCAATAGTGATTGGATCACTCTCATCTGTGAAGAAAACGGGGTTTCCTCTCCCTCCCTTGCAGTAGTAGATACCTCCCTGTGTGACAGTGATCATTTGATCTGGTTCTTTGTTTCTAATCACCTGAATTTCTGAAAAGACTGAGACACGTCTGAACCAGAAGTATTTCCACTCTTTGTAGCTCCCCACCAGTGTTGGTCAAGTTACTTGAAAAAAGTAATCAGTTACTAATTACTGATTACTTCCCCCAAAAAGTAATCCCGTTACTTTACTGATTACTTATTTTCAAAAGTAATCAATTACTTAGTTACTTAGTTACTTAGTTACTTTTTAAAAACACGATTTACAACCTGAATAGGTGATAAAGCGATAGATCTTTCAGCCCAATTCTACTTTTTCTGCATAATTCATCATACAAAATGTAATCAAATGGAAAAGTCTCTTTTTAAAACTTGTTTTATTAGTTTTAATCTTTTAACTTTATGCATCAAGCAAAAATTAAATTATATGCAACATTCTCTGACTGGAAGAAATTTGTTTAACATTTAAACCTATTTTCTGCACATTCCAGCATATAAAATAAAATATTTTTTTGTGTTTACACTCACTCTTTCAAATAGATGCAAGTAAAACACAGGAGAAAATAAATAAAATCAAAGACTAGCGGTCCTGTTGCTCTATTTTCACCTGTAAAGCAGGACTGGGGTAGGCGGAGGAGGTTTACCCTGGTGCAGGTGTGCTGCAGCGGTCAGTGGAAGAATCCGCGAGTTTCTCTGTGAATTTCACATTACGTCGTAGTACACTCGGTGCTTGCTTGGAAGTTTAGGGGTTTTTTCGCTGTAAAAAGAAGTTTTCTTCCCACGCACAACGGACACTAATGTTTTTGTCACTTTTTATGGAATCAAACTCAAAATAAGGTCAGTACTTCCACGCTTTAAACGCTGCATGCTACACTCTGTCCCGCACTCGATATATTATGATCTGCAGACAGCTGTTGTCACGAACGTCGCACTCGCTTACGTCACTGTCATGAGACGTTCTCGCAAAAAATCAGGGTTTTAGTAACGCAGTAACGCAGCGTTCCTACGTGAAAGTAACGGTAATCTAATTACCGTTTTTGCAATAGTAATCCCTTACATTACTCGTTACTTGAAAAAAGTAATCAGATTACAGTAACGCGTTACAAGTAACGCGTTACTGCCCATCTCTGCTCCCCACAGAGCAGCTGAGTGTTGCATTGCCTCCAGCTGGTATTGTTCTCCTATCAGCAGTAATTGTGGGTCTGGGTTTGTTTGCTGTTTGTTAGAGTAAAATAAAGATGTTTTTCTATAGCTGGTCAGATGAAAAAGAGTAGATAAAATAACTCAAAGATGATTTTACTTACAGACTTTTAGTGTAAAAGCATCACTCCAAGCTGTTGAGAAGAACACGTCTCTTCTACCCTTACACCAATATTGCCCATTGTAGGAAAATGAAGCCCTGCTGATGTTGTATTCACTGTGTGTGGGAGGTGTTTTTGAGCTTGTTGTTCTCCATTCATACTGCCACTCAGTGTTTTCTCCTCCTTGGATCTCACATTTGATGGTGATCATCTCACCGCTGAATATCTGAGTCCAGTTCTGTTGCAGAGTCACAAAGGCCCTGTTGGACACTTTTCATACCAAAAATGAATTAATACAGAAAAGGTTGGTCATCATAAATGTTTGTCCTTTTAGTTCTTACAAAAGTTATCAAACTCACATGTTTTCTGAATGTGATACACTTTGCTGTGGTTTGTGAAGAAAACTGGGTTTCCTCTTCTTCCTCTGCACTGATAGATGCCTTCGTCTGAGACACTAACGAAGTTCTGCAAAGTGTTCGTATTAATTGCTACTTCATGAGAATCTGGGATTTGTCTGAACCAATCAAATGTCCAGCCAGCAGAGCCCCGAACAGAGCAGGTCAGTGTCACCGAGCCCCCCACTGGAATAGTTGTCTTGTCTGCTGTTATAGTCGCCGTGGGTCTGAGTGCTGTTTGATTTAGAATATGTTGTTTTTGTTATTAATACATTTTTTGGGGGAAAAGCTCAACTTTAACAATTTCTCATAATATGTAGAATAAAAGGCTGTGAAGTAATTCATGAAGGCAGCATCTCATGTGACTAAACCTTCTCACTTCTCTCATATCATACTATATATAACATACACTTCGCTGTATGTCATGCACTAAAGTTCACACTGCTTCTGTTCTGTCCTTATTGTGCGTCCCTTTGCCCAACTTGACAGACAGCTAACGGTTTCAATGAACATTGGAGGCGGAAGTAAGTTTGAGGCTTTTTACTTCGTCAGTAGTTCAATGATTGACATCCTTTTCTTCCCGTAAAACTAAAAACAAACACAAAGTAAATGTTACAAGATGTATTTTCCTTTTAACTCACACTTCTAGGATATGAACTACGCTGTTATATAGAATGTGTAATCAACAGCGACTCAGTAGTGATCACAATACAACTTAGCAAGTTTAGCTTCCTCAAAGATAAACATAACAGATGAAATTGGTTTCTAAACAAATCTCTGTAATAGAAATGAACCAAATGAACTTGTAAACATGTTGTACATTAATACTCACAAGCAATAACTCTCCAAGGCAGAAATGTTTTAAAGAGCATCTAAGGCGACAAACAGCATATTCTGCAGGCTAACAAGCGACCAGCTTCCTGTTTCCTCTACCCACAGGAACACAGAAAAACCCCTCCAAAATATAAGCTTGTGAGTATTCCCACTATGACCAGCAGAGGGTGCTGAAGAGAAAGAACCTATGCATGTCATAACACTCCCCGTCTGGTATTGTAAAATACCACTATGAATCAACTGAAACATCATAAACTGCAAGATTTTACAGATTATATCTGAATACAATGTTTACCATCATGACACACATACTTCTCAGTCCTTTGGGGACATCAATAACACTGTCTCTGACACAGGTCTCAGGTAAGTATTAATAGTTCCATTTCTTGAGACCCTCACTTCAATCTTCCTGACCCTGCCATCCTTATCCGGGAAGATCTGGTTGACAAGTCCCATTGGCCATTCATTGCGCCTCACTTGTGCGTCTTTGATGAGCACCAAATCTCCCACCTTGAGGTTTGCATGGTTACGTTGCCACTTGTTCCGGCTTTGCAGTGTCCCTAAGTACTCCCATATGAGAAGAGTGAGGTGGATTAAAGATCCAGGTGCATCCCTCTTCTCCCACGTATGTCTTAATGCTTGACACGTCGGGGTCTGTCAGTGTGAAACCTAGCTCCCGGCAAGCACCAACGAAATTAGTCCCACAATCGGATCGAATCTGCTTAACAGGCCCTCTCAAACTGAAGAATCGACGCAGGGCATTGATGAAACTTGATGCATCCATCGACTCGATCAGTTCAATGTGCACAGCACGTGTGCTAAGACACGTAAAAAGAACAGCCCACCTTCTGCTATTTGCCTGGCCTCCTCTTGTGCGCCTTGTGACCACAGACCAAGGGCCAAATACATCCAAACCCACGAAGGTGAAAGGGGGTCCGGTGCTGACACGATCAGAAGGCAGATCTGCCATTCTTTGCTCAGTTGCTCTCTTCCTAAGTCTGTTGCAGGTGATACAGTTGTGGATAATCTGCTTGATTAGCCTCCTTGCTCCTGTAATCCAATATCCAGCAGTACGGACTGCACCTTCTGTGAACACCCGTCCCTGATGCATTACTCGCTGGTGATGGTGTTCTACTATCAACTTGGCAACGTGGCTACCACCTGGAATAATGAGAGGATGTTTCTCCTTGTAGTCGATGTTGGCATGTTTGAGCCTTCCTCCTATCCTCAAGAGTCCTTCATCATCACAGTAGGGACTGAGTTTTTGTAAAGAGCTGTGTTTTGGTATGACTTTAACATTGGCAATACAGGCAAGTTCCCCCTCAAACATTTCCTTCTGCACACTTTTGATGACGACAATCTCAGCCTTTGTCAGTTCCTCTGCCGTGCGAGACTGTTTGCAATGATGCCATGAACTGCAAGAGGGACCTTCATCTTTGCTCTTGAAGACCTTTGCAATATGAATGAGCAAGCTAAGGGCCTTGAGGAGTTTCTTCAAGGAGGAAAAACGTCTGAACCTTTGCGATCCAAGCAGAGACCCATCATTACTCGTGTGAGTGACAAAGCTACGTACTTCATCATCCAACTCTGGGTCCACAAGGTCATAGGTTTCAACTTCTCTTGTAACACTAGCTTGTAACAAGAAGGCAGGTCCTTTAAGCCAGGCACTGTCACCAAGCATGGCAGCAGGCACCGAGCGTGTGCCTATGTCAGCAGGGTTAGAGCTCGTAGGGACATAGTGCCATTGTTTTGGTTCTGAAATCCTCCTGATTCGCTGCACCCTGTTGCCAACATATACATAGAACCTCTTCGTCTGGTTGCTTATATAGCCTAAAACCACACGACTGTCTGTGTAGAATTCAACTGCATCAAGATTTAGGTCCAGTTCACTTGTGATGACTTCGGCAAGCTCTGCAGCTAACACAGCAGCTCCCAATTCCAGTCTTGGAATTGTATGAGCAGATTGTGGGGCCAATTTTGCTTTCCCTAGAACGAAGCCCACCTGATGGTTCTGATTTTCGCCAGTGGTCTTTAGGAAAGCAACCGCTGCAATGGCTTTAGTGGAGGCATCTGAAAAGATGTGTAACTCTTTTCTGATTGCTGTTGACATCGTAGCAGAAGCGTAGGTTCTTGGAATATGTACATTCTTGAGATCAACAAGAGATTCTTTCCATGTATCCCACTCGGCCTCCCTTTCTCTAGGCCAGGGGTCCCCAATCCCAGTCCACGAGGGCCGGTGTCCCTGCAGGTTTTAGATCTCACCCTGGGTCAACACACCTGAATCACATGATTAGTTCATTACCAGGCCTCTGGAGAACTTCAAGAAATGTTGAGAAGGTAATTTATTCATTTAAATCAGCTGTGATGGATCAAGGACACATCGAAAACCTGCAGGGACACCGGCCCTCGTGGACTGGGATTGGGGACCCCTGCTCTAGGCAGTGGAGTGTCCCAGTCTAGGGCCTCACTTGAAAGTTCTCTCAGCAGCATCTTTCCCTGGATTGTAACTGGTGAAGCAAATCCTAAGGGATCGAAAAGACCATTGATTGTAGCTAAGACACCTCTCTTTGTAAAGAGCTTCACTGTTTCTGCTACTTGAAAGGTAAAGGTGTCTTTCTTTAAGTCCCATATCAGACCAAGACTTCGCTGTGTAGGTGTCACATCAGTCTCCAGATTTAGCTCCTTAAGCCCCTTTGCATGGTCATCTGGAGAAAACGCATCAAGAACCTCAGAGCTGTTTGATGCTATTTTATGCAGGCGAAGGTTAGATGTGGCAAGCATTTCCTGTGCTCTCTTCATTAGATCAATAGCTTCACTGGCTGTGGGCCTTGACATAAGCGCATCATCAATGTAGAACTCCCTCTCAACGAAGCGTCGTGCATCTGATCCGAATTCCTCTTCACCATGAGCTGCTGCACATCGAAGGCCGTATATAGCTACGGATGGTGAGGGACTGTTGCCAAACACGTGAACCTTCATTTGATACTCACAGATGTCATTGGCAGGATTGTTGTCTTCATGGCAGAGGAAGCGCAAATAGTTTCGATGGTCCTTTCTTACAATGAAACTGTGAAACATCTGTTCAATGTCAGCGGTTACTGCAACAGTTTCACGTCTGAACCTCAACAATACTCCCAACAAGCTATTATTGAGGTCAGGTCCAGAGAGGAGAACATCATTGAGAGAGACGCCATGGCACTTTGCACTTGAGTCGAACACAACTCTGATCTGACCCGGCTTCTGAGGATGGTACACCCCAAACGTAGGTAAGTACCAGCACTCCTTGTCCACCTCAAGTGGAGGAGCCAGTTCAGCATGGTCACGATCAAATATGTTCTGCATGAAGGCAAAGAAATGCGTCTTCATTTCAGGCCTTTTTTCAAGGGTGCGATGAAGAGAGGATAAGCGTTTGACCGCCTGGTCGCGATTGTTGGGCAGCCGCTGGCGAGGTCCCTTGAATGGAAGTGGCGCCACCCAGCTGTTGCTGTCATCTATGAACATCTCTCTCTTCATGACCTCTAGGAACAGTTTGTCTTCAATAGAAAGGCCGATTTTGTTATCGTCCTCAGACGTATCAAAGATAGTGCTTCCAAGAGTGCATGCCTTAACTCTAGGTGTTTCAGTGGTAGGGAAGGCTTTACGCTCAGACTTGGACCCATAATTCTCTTTGATATGAACCATATTTGGACATGGTCTGAAATAGGATGGGCGATTGTTCTCAAGCACATTAGTGTGATAGGCATCCACAGTTGCAGGCTTGTGAGCATCACCTAAACAGACATCACCAATGATGACCCATCCCAGGTCCAGTTTCTGTGCATATGGGGCATTGTGAGGACCGTTTCTATGCTGTCTCGCTTTGTGGACACTAAGTAGGTTACGTCCAAGTAAGAGGAGGATCTCAGCTTTGTGATCGAGTGGTGGGATGAGATGGGCTATTGGCCTTAGATGAGCATGTTCTGCTGCCACCTCAGGGGTAGGTATCTCAGCTCTGTTACTCGGAATGTTATTACATTCAATTATTGTCGGCAGCGTGACTGATGTGGCTCCATCTAGTGACTCCACTACAAAGCCTGTAGCTCTTCTACCCATCATTTCCGTCGTTCCCGCACATGTACGAAGTGTGAATGGAGACTCTGATCCCTCTATGCCATAAACATCAAAAAACTCTGACCTGGCAAGTGACCGATTACTCTGATCATCGAGCACAACATAAGCCTTTGTCACTCGCTCTGGCTGCGCTTTCGGGAAAACCTTTACCAAGCAGATCTTAGAACAGGATCTTCCTCTCTGAGCCTCTCCACATACTTCGGTACAAGTCGATGTTATAGCAGGCTGAGTTGTCTCTTCTGTGCCCTCCCCGCCATGACCAAAGAGAGTTGCAAGTGGTGGTCCTGGATGAAGGGCAGAGATATGATTCCTGCTTTCACATTCTGTACACTTGATTGTTGTGTTACAGTTCTTGGCCATGTGACTAGTGGAAGAACAGCATCTAAAACAGATACCATTGTCCTTGAGGAAGGTCTTACGCTCCTCAATGGGTTTATTGCGAAACCCTCTGCAGCGCTTGAGGGGATGTGGCTTTTTCAATTCAATTCAATTCAATTTTATTTATATAGCGCCAAATCACAACAAAAGTCGCCTCAAGGCGCTTTATATTGTACAGTAGATAGCACAATAATAAATACAGAGAAAAGCCCAACAATCATATGACCCCCTATGAGCAAGCACTTTGGCGACAGTGGGAAGGAAAAACTCCCTTTTAACAGGAAGAAACCTCCGGCAGAACCAGGCTCAGGGAGGGGCGGCCATCTGCTGCGACCGGTTGGGGTGAAGAAGGAAAACAGGATAAAGACATGCTGTGGAAGAGAGACAGAGATTAATAACAGATATGATTCGATGCAGAGAGGTCTATTAACACATAGTGAGTGAGAAAGGTGAGTGGAAGGGAAAAACTCAATGCATCATGGGAATCCCCGGCAGCCTACGTCTATTGCAGCATAACTAAGGGAGGATTCAGGGTCACCTGGTCCAGCCCTAACTATATGCTTTAGCAAAAAGGAAAGTTTTAAGCCTAATCTTGAAAGTAGAGATAGTGTCTGTCTCCCGAATCCAAACTGGAAGCTGGTTCCACAGAAGAGGGGCCTGAAAACTGAAGGCTCTGCCTCCCATTCTACTTTTAAATACTCTAGGAACAACAAGTAAGCCTGCAGAGCGAGAGCGAAGTGCTCTAATGGGGTGATATGGTACTACAAGGTCATTAAGATAAGATGGGGCCTGATTATTTAAGACTTTGTATGTGAGGAGCAGGATTTTGAATTCAATTCTGGATTTAACAGGAAGCCAATGAAGGGAAGCCAAAACAGGAGAAATATGCTCTCTCTTTCTAGTCCCTGTCAGTACCCTTGCTGCAGCATTTTGGATCAGCTGAAGGCTTTTCAGTGAGTTTTTAGGACATCCTGATAATAAAGAATTACAGTAGTCCAGCCTGGAAGTAATAAATGCATGAACTAGTTTTTCAGCATCACTCTGAGACAGGATATTTCTAATTTTAGAGATGTTGCGCAAATGGAAGAAAGCAGTCTTACATATTTGTTTAATATGTGCATTGAAGGACATGTCCTGGTCAAAAATGACTCCAAGGTTCCTCACAGTGTTACTGGAGGCCGAGGTAATGCCATCCAGAGTAAGAATCTGCTTAGATACCATAGTTCTAAGATTTTCAGGGCCGAGTACAATAACCTCAGTTTTATCTGAATTAAGAAGCAGAAAGTTAGCGGCCATCCAGGTCTTTATGTCTTTAAGACATTCCTGCAGTTTCACTAATTGGTGTGTGTTACCTGGCTTCATGGATAGATAGAGCTGCGTGTCATCTGCATAGCAGTGAAAATTTATGCTATGTCTTCTAATGATGCTGCCTAAGGGAAGCATTTTATGAATAGGACACTGCCTTTCCACATCACAGGTTTGCTCTCTCACACTGTCTTGGCCAGCTTTCTCCTGTGATATTTCCGTCTTGTGAGCAGAGACCAAACCCTTATAGGGCTTCCTCACTGTAGCATCTGATCTAAAGTGGTCTGTAGTAGATGCTAAGAGCCTGAAGCCTGGGTCATTGCGGGCTTGTGCCTCTCTGCAGACAAAGTCACAGAGAAAGGAAAATGGCGGAAAAATGACACTATGGTCAACTTTATACTTAAAACCCTGAGAGAGCCACTTTTCCTGGATATTGTGTGGTAACTTGTCCACAATTGGAGCGACACCACGTGCAGTGTCAAGATAGCTTAGCCCTGGGAGATAACCCTCTGATTTTGCTGCCTCGACCTCTTGCAGCAGGTCACTAAGCTCTCTCAGCTTCACAGGATCCTTGCTACTGACCTTTGGGAAGTTTGTAAGCCTGTCAAAAAGTGTTTTTTCAATTATCTCTGGAGAGCCAAAACATTCCTCCAAGCGCTCCCAGGCTTTGTCCAATCCAACTTCAGGACGACAGACGTGGACCGTCTTTATTCTTTTCACATGCCGTGCTGAGTCATGCCCCAGCCACTTAATAAGGAGGTCCAACTCTTCGCTGGGGCTGAGTTTTAGTCCACTGATTGCATTCAGAAAGGAGGATTTCCACGCCCAGTAATTTTCAGGGCAGTCATCAAACTTTGTGAGACCAGCATTAATAAGATCCCTCCATGCCAAGTACCTTGCTATATCACCCACCTGAGCACTGCCATCTGGTAGGAGTTGTGGTGTGACTCGATCAGGCGACCTTTCCCTTGTGCTGTCTGGCGGGTGCGGTGTTGAGTGGGGGTAAATACCAGACTTTGGTTCCTGAGATAGCCCTGATGTTGGAATGGTTTTGTTTCTCATTTTGAACAAGCGGGTTTCAACATATGGAGTATCAAAGCTTTGCCTGGGTGGAATTGTGGGCTTCAGTTCATGAACAGTTGACTCTCTATGCTCTGCCTCTGGTTTAGCACTCTCGGTTGGCTGTAGATGCTGCTCCACATACTGGCGTGTCCTTTCAGCAGTCTCTTCAAAGGCTGGTTTCCTTTCAGTTTTGACAGACTCCTCTGCTGCAACCTCAAGGATGCTGGCTTCAGCCATAGCTGCTGCTACCTCCTTTTCATACTGTAAAGTGTTCAATTTGGCTTCTATGCGAGCCTTCTCAATCATCATTTCTGACTCTATTTTGGCATAATCGGCTCGTGCGCGAGCTGCCTCCAGTTTAGCACGAGCTGCAGCAGCGCCTCGACTGGCTGATGATCCACTAGATGTTATAGAGGCCACTGACCTGGTCTCTAGAGCCGACAGCTGCGTTATTTCTTTTGCGGCTTGTGTGTCCTCCATCCAACAATGCTACTGTGTGGCAAGCATAAGCAGTAGTAGAGATGAGACGTGCTGGCAGCCGAGGTTGCTGTCTTTGATTATCTCTGCCCGCTGAGAAGCTGCTTTTTTACTGTTCTGTCCTTATTGTGCGTCCCTTTGCCCAACTTGACAGACAGCTAACGGTTTCAATGAACATTGGAGGCGGAAGTAAGTTTGAGGCTTTTTACTTCGTCAGTAGTTCAATGATTGACATCCTTTTCTTCCCGTAAAACTAAAATAAACACAAAGTAAATGTTACAAGATGTATTTTCCTTTTAACTCACACTTCTAGGATATGAACTACGCTGTTATATAGAATGTGTAATCAACAGCGACTCAGTAGTGATCACAATACAACTTAGCAAGTTTAGCTTCCTCAAAGATAAACATAACAGATGAAATTGGTTTCTAAACAAATCTCTGTAATAGAAATGAACCAAATGAACTTGTAAACATGTTGTACATTAATACTCACAAGCAATAACTCTCCAAGGCAGAAATGTTTTAAAGAGCATCTAAGGCGACAAACAGCATATTCTGCAGGCTAACAAGCGACCAGCTTCCTGTTTCCTCTACCCACAGGAACACAGAAAAACCCCTCCAAAATATAAGCTTGTGAGTATTCCCACTATGACCAGCAGAGGGTGCTGAAGAGAAAGAACCTATGCATGTCATAACAGCTTCCTAATTTGGTGTCATCTTCACCAGTTGTCACAATGCTCAGCTAAAAGCATCATCTTACTTTATCTATTTACTTCCTGCTACATTTGCAGCCTTAACAGGTCGACTCTGAGTTTGTAATCTGAGTACCTCCAGATCAACGCCAGTAAAACCAAGGAACTGGTGGTAGACCTCCGCAGGCACAAACATCCTCCACTGCAACCACTGAACATCCAAGGTATGGACATCGAGGCTGTGGACAGCTACAGGTACCTTGGTGTTCATCTGAACAACAAACTGGACTGGACTCATAACTCAGACGCCCTCTACAGGAAAGGGCAGAGCAGGCTGTACCTGCTTCGGAGACTCAGGTCGTTTGGAGTGGAGGGCCCACTCCTGAAGACCTTCTATGACTCTGTGGTGGCCTCAGCCATCTTTTATGGTGTGGTCTGCTGGGGGGGCAGCATCTCTGCTGGGGACAGGAAGAGACTGAACAGGCTGATCCGAAGGGCCAGCTCTGTTCTAGGATGCCCTCTGGACCCAGTGGAGGTGGTGAGTGACAGGAGAATGGTGGCTAAGCTGTCATCCCTGTTGGACAACATCTCCCACCCCATGCATGAGACTGTGACAGCACTGAGCAGCTCCTTCAGTGGGAGACTGCGGCACCCACGGTGTGGGACGGAGAGATTTCGCAGGTCTTTCCTCCCCACTGCTGTCAGACTCCACAATAAAGACTTTTGCAGCTGATCAAACACACAAACCCACACATGTGCAATAAGACTGCTATACGTGCAATTCTTCTTCTGACGAAGTTGTGTTTTTGTATTTTCCTACTCAGTTGTATATAGTATTTGTATTTCTATTTTATTCTATTGTATATATTATTCTATTCTATTTTATTCTATTGTATATAGTATTTTATTTTATTTTATTGTATTTTATTGCATTCCAGTGTTTTCTAATTTCTGCTACATAACTTTGCACTTTTGCTGTAACAAAACAAATTTCCCACCTGTGGGACTAATAAAGGCCATCTTATCTTATCTGTAACCTAGCAAGAAATTTCTGCTTAATGTTACTCTCCACGCCCTGCTGTGCAGAGATCATTACATCAACAAGAATAAAAGAAAAATACAAAACAGAAACTTTGGAATAACATAAATTGAAACTTTGATGCTGGAGTTGCACATTTAACACAGCTGTGCTACTGGAGAATGAAAGCCTAATAAATATGATACAGTAGCTTACCTGATATGGACAGAGTCAGGTTATTACTCCGTTTTGTAAAAGTTGTTGAGCCATTGTGGCGACCAATACATTGATAATTCCCACTCAGCTCTGCTGTCAGGTAAAGTGAGTAGGAGCTACTTTTAGTGAAGTGGACCATTTCTTGATCATTCCAGTTGAATTTGTAAAACCAGTCAGTGGCATTTCCCTCTCTCATGTCACAGATGAAGGTTACAGACTCTCCAGCAAATAAATGGGACGTGTTTGGTTTAAGGCTCAGCTCAGCATCTAAAATCCAACATGAACATAAATACACAGAAAAAGTTCAGACAAGATTTGGTTTTAATGAAGAGGACGATTTCTCACTTTACAGCAATGCTTAATATATTTACAACACAAAAAATGTGTAAAAAATGAGCATAAATAAAGAAAAGCTGTTATTTACTCATCAATCCACAGAACAATATAAAAGGAAGAAAGCTGTTCAGTTACCTTGAGCGTCTCCACAGCAGAGGGTAATATTCAGCACTGTAAGAAAGATTCACATTTCTCTCAATCATCAGCGGTCACATGTCGCAAATAAAAGCCTTTTTAATGAATAGAATTTTAGCATTAGCAGCAATAGTTGGACAAACATTTGGCACTCAGTATAGTTTAGTCTTTATCAGGCAAATAAAGAAAGTTACTTATACTCACAGAATAAAGACAGCGCACTGAGCACAGTGAGCCCCATCCTCACACTGAGTGCTGAAAGTCTGTCACTGCTACTGACAACAGAAACACTGAAACAAAGTGAGAAACAGAGAATGTGAGAAAATAATAATGTTTCACCTGATTATGGGAGTAGAGGCTTTCTACAACCTTGTTTTCTGTGTTCAGCCCTTCACTGCTACTTCTCTTTTAGCCCTACATGAGCACACTGATGACAGATCTTATTTTTAACTGCTGACACTTCCTGTTTTACTGTGGACAGTATGCAGAGCTGACATTATATATGATCCCTGCTTCTGAAACTAAATTGTAACTATATTTATATATAATTATAACTATGATTAACCATAATTAGCAGGACTCAACTTCGTTTTTACACCTTCTAATGTGTTGCTAGATCAGAGTTTTGACATCACATCAGACCTTCTACACCACCAACACCAGCAAACTTCTTTATATATTTATAATTGATCAGGAAAGGTGTGAAATTAAACATGCCATGCAGTTAAAGATCAACAGGGTTTATAAAAGTATTACAGCATCTGACACTCCTGTGGTTTTGAATAAAAAGTCCGCTGTTGTGGTTTTTTTTAGAAATGAGGAAGAAGAAAAACGTTGGAAAAGAGTTACTGTCTGCAAGATGGAGGAATAAAGGGCTTTACATCTAAAGACTACAACAAAGATACTTAGAACAGAAAAACAGAAGAGCAAATGAAACATCATAGTTACCATTATGTAGCAGGTTTGTCACAGAAACTCATTCTGTGGTCAAAGTTCTGAAACACAAATTAAGCAACATAGTGCATGCAGTGCAGTGATGACTGCATCAATTACGTTTAGCAAACAAAGAATAAAAATACCACATTTAATGTTCAAAATTAAATGTCATACACAGTAGCAGATGAATACAGGTTAGAAAAGTACAGCTGTAACATATGCAGTGTTAACTGTTAAGGAAAAGAAGAATAATACATGACATAGATAAATATTTGTAGTTAAAATACCTACTTCTAATGACATTGGTGCTTTAAATGACACTTAATGCACTATAAAGACAGCATTTTATCATTCATTCTGATGACTGCTAAACAGAGACATAGTTCAAACTGTGAAAAGGATTACTGTAGTAGCTTCTGTTGTTCTAAGCTGCACCATTGCATTACATGAGATGAATGTGGTCTCATTTAAAGCTGAGAAAAATATTTTCCTGTTTGTCTGTTTTACAACACAGCCTGACCACACATATTTAAAGTCACATTGGCCTAAAAAATCAGGGAAAGCAGAAATGAGGAACTTAGAAAGTACTAGAGAAAACACATAGGGCTCAGCTTGAGGGACAAAATGAGTATTAGGACAAGTCGCAACTCAAACAATAGATACACACAAACTAACAAAGTGAGAGAAACAGGTGGGAAACACAACAGGAGCAAATCAGGAATAATTAGGCACAACAGACAAGACCATAGCAAAATAAAACAGGAACCAACACTGATCCAATCATCAAAAATTGATACAGAAGAAATTAATACATACTTAAGCAAGATGACTGAAAATGAGTAATGGAATATAACAAAGTATAACCAGGAAGAGAACCCAGATCACTCAAACTAGGAAGTGTTAAGAATATAAATTCATTTAAACTAACCAGTAATAAAAGCTACAAGTGAGGGGGGCGCTAGCGAGCGTGATGGAGTGAACACGCTTTTTTCAGAGCCTCTGCACATTCCAGCTTAAATTGCATCAAAAATAGGCACTTAAGTTACCAATCTGCTCTCAAAGACAATCTTAAACTTTTAAACAAAGTTCCTATGGATATAAATCCAAGAAAGTAGCTTTTATGGCGGCAAATCTGCGGAAATACAAATACGAGGCTTCGTCGACAGCTAAGACCAGTGCAGCCGCGGGCAAAAGTTGTGACAACACCGCTAGCCAAACACCGAAGTCGGCACCGATAGCTAAAGTGCATGTGGCAGACCTCAAGACGGATATTCTTACCTCTTTCCGACAAGATATCGCCGCCATCATCCAGCAGGAAGTCAGGTCTGCTCTGGCTGACAGCTTTGATTCGTTGAAAAGGGATATCCAAGATGTGAAGGCAGAAATCAATAGCAACACTACCGCTATTCGAGCCGAGCTGGACCAGGTGAGAGCTAACGTAAAATCTGTCGAAGCGGGTCTGTCGAATTGGTCTGACGAAATGGTGGCTGTACAAGACACGATGGAGTCCCTCACAAAAGAGGTGAAAGCCCTTAAACACAAATGTGAAGACCTCGAGGGACGTATGAGAAGGGGAAACATCCGGATTATCGGTGTGACTGAAACCCAGGGTTCCAGCTCTCCGGCGGCGGTCTCTGGGCTTCTCAAAGAGGTGTTTCAGCTTGACAGAGAAGTCCGCGTGGAAAGATCTCATCGTAGCCTGACTCAACGGAGACCCGGGGATATTCCACGCCCTATCATTGCTAAATTAAACAGCGAAGGAGACGCGGCGGACATCCTCAGGAGAGTGCGCAGAGGAAAATTACACTTCAAAGGAAACCCAATCGCCATATTCCCCGACTACATGGCCAGCGTGGCGAAAGCCAGGGCGGCTTTCACTGACGTGAGAAAGATACTCCATGATAGACCGGGAGTCAGCTTTGGCATCCTGTACCCTGCCAGATTCCGTGTCTCTTACAAGAACGTTAAAAAGGAGTTTGTGGATGCTGCCAAAGCCATGGATTATGTCAAGGAAAATATACTCTCTCCAGCAGATGGTGAACAATGACTGTCTTATCCTCTGTCCCAAGGTGGAAGGTAACTCAGAGTTCTCTATGTCAGTAAGCTACATCACTGTGCCTGGTCGTAACTACGTTGTGCAGGGCCTGAGTCCCAATATTGTTTTAGCAGACAGCACTGAGAATTATTAGTGGTACTGAGACTGCTCGCCCAGCAATTTTCCTCAAACTTCAGTTCATCATTCCATATGAAGACATTTAAACTTGAGTTAGCTGCACTCGGGGTCCCTTTGACTTTCTGTCCTGCTGTTGTTACCCCCGTTCAGGTCCCTTGTTCTCCCGGGGATCATTTGATGGGTAAAAAGCTTGTACAAAGTGGTTTATATATTAGTTTCTGGTTTGTTGGTTTGATGGTTCTTTTTGTATTGCCCTATGCTAAACAAAACCTTGGGTCATCATGGAGTTCAAAATTATTTGTGCCTCTCAGATATCTTTCAAACTTAACCCGAAACAGTCAAGATAGATTTGCTTAAAGTCATAAGTTATGATATCAATGGCCTCCACAGCCCTATTAAAAGGAAAAAAATTCTAGGCCAGTTAAAAAGTTTCAATTGTCATATAGCTTTTTTGCAGGAGACGCATTTATCTGACGTTGAGCATGACAAGCTAAAAAGGTCGTGGGCACAACAAGTGTTTTATTCATCTCACAAATCTGGCAGGAAAAGAGGTGTTGCTATCCTAGTACACAGACAGATAAACTTCACCCCACTCATAGAGACCCACATGGAAGGTACATTATGGTCAATGGCTCTATTGATGGAGTACTGGTTTCCCTCATCAATATCTACGCCCCTAATGAGGATGAGCCAAATTTCATACATACAATTTCTAATCTAGAGCTTCAAAAGTGTTCTGGTGTTTTATTGCTTGGAGGGGATTTTAATTGTGTCTTGTCACCTTATAAACAATAAACAACCAAGTTCTAAAAGCCATGCGTCACAAATGAGCAAAGCTCTAAAACATTTAACAACTGAACTGGGACTAATTGATGTCTGGAGAAATAGGTTTCCTAGAGTCAGAGATTATACTTTTTACTCGCATAGACATGCATCCTATTCCAGGATAGATTTCTTTTTTACCTCTAAAACAGAAGAGCATAGAATTGACACTATTGAAATTTTACCAATTACACTATCTGACCATGCACCGTTATCACTCTCATGGGACTTAGGATTGACACCAAAACTAAAACTTTGGCGATTAAATGCCTCACTCCTAAATGATAGCCAGTTTTGTGAGTTCATACATACTGAACTAAATACTTACTTGGAGTTGAATACAACTCCGGAGATATCGCCTTTAACTTTCTGGGATTGCGCCAAGGCATACATTAGAGGTCGCATAATATCATTTGCAAGTGCCAGGAAAAAAAGAAAAGAGGCTAGGCAGTGTGAATTGGAGGCCAAAATAAAACACCTAGAGCAACAACACAAAAAAGCACAGACAGCCAATTTGCTTTCTGATCTTAAAGTGTTACGTAGCGAGCTTAATAGTTTAATAAACGAAAAAAATTGAGGGCAATTTAAGATTCATTAAGCAAAAGTACTATGAACAGGGTAGTAGGGCTAGTAGATTGCTGGCAATAAGACTCAGGAAACAGCAAACTTGTAATATGGTCCAAAAGTTGAAGTCAGATCAAACCCTAATTACTAAACCAAATCAAATTGCAAGTTGCTTTGCCAACTTTTTCGAGTCATTATATAAAAATTCAGATACATGTAAAGATGACAATACACTATCTGATTTCTTAGAAAAGATCAATTTAAAAACACTGCCAGAATCTGTAGCAAAGGAGTTAGATGAACCAATTCGAGAACAAGAAATTTTACAGGTGATTTCAAACCTTAAAACTAAAAAAAGTCCTGGCCCTGATGGTTTTATTAACGAATTCTATAAAAAACTTAAGGACAAAGTCGCACCCTTATTACTGAAAGCTTACCACTGCGCTCTGCAGACTGGGACTATGGCGCCGTCCTGGAACGATGCTACAATTGTCGTAATCCATAAAGAGGGCAAGGACCCCACAAATTGTCAATCATATAGGCCAATTTCATTACTTAATACTGATTTGCGCATTCTCACCACGATTTTAGCCAAAAGAGTTAGTAAAATCATTACACATGTCATAAATCCAGATCAAACGGGGTTCATTGCAGGAAGGCACTATGGAGATGAACATAAAATTCAGGGCCTTTCAATTAATGGAGAACAGCATAAATTGTCCATCTATGCAGACGATGTACTTTTATACATTTCAAATCCTGCAGTCAGTGTACCTCATTTAAAAGAAATTATTAGTACATACGGTTACCTCTCTGGTTACAAAGTTAATATTGACAAAACATTGGCTATGGATATAGAAGGAAACATTTCACAAACATTCAAGGAGCAATGTGGCTTTAAATGGCCAAACGAAGGTATCAAGTATTTAGGAATTCAAATTCCTCACTCATTATCAGACTTGTATAAAGTAAATTATGAAGTTATAGTTGCAAAAATAAAAAAAGATCTAGAGAGATGGACAGTCCTGCCTCTGTCTTTCTTGGGTCGGATCGAGAGTATACGTATGAATGTATTGCCAAGACTTCTATACCTTTTTCAAATGCTGCCTATTAACATTCCCAACTCTACATTTGATAATTTAGATAAACTTTTTTCCAAATTTATATGGCAAGGCAAACGCCCAAGGATCAAGTTCCAAACATTAAAACTGTCAAAACTGCAGGGGGGATTGGCTGTTCCAAATCTGAAATATTATTTCTGGGCAGCTTAGATGAGACCCCTGACTGTATGGGTGCAGGATTTGTCTGAAACTCAGTGGCTAAACATTGAGAAGACAATGTGCGAAAGATCATTGGAATCCCTGCTTTTTTCTAACATTTCAATTAAAAACTTGCATATGGGGGAATGGACAAGGGTCACACTAAAGATTTGGCGTAGAATCAAACAATCATTTAGTCTTCCAAAAGAAATTTCAATTTTATCAAGCCTTTCCTCCCTGCAGGGTTTTTCTCCTATTGTGGAAGACTCTGGCTTCAGAGCATGGTCAAATAACGGGCTTCATAAACTTTGTCATGTTGTGAGGAATGGACACCTGAGCTCATTTGAACAGCTGAGAGGTCAGTTTCAGCTTCCTTCTTCTGACTTTTTTAGATTTCTGCAGCTAAGAAGTTTTTTGACAAAACATAAAGAATGGAGGCAAGTTTTGGAGCCCTCACCCATTGAGGAAATATTTCTAAAAATATTTCAAAGTAATTCCTCCCCAAAATTAATCAGCAATTTTTATAACGCATTGATGAGTTTCAACACAAGTGCAACTTTGGATATTAAGGCAAGGTGGGAAGCTGAGACTGGCACTCAAATTTCAGAGGACACCTGGGAAGAGGTGTTTGGTGAAACCCATGTTGTGACTAATTCTGGACTGTGGAGAGAATTTAAATGGAAGGTGGTCATGAGATATTTTAGAACCCCAGAGATAATTGCCAAAATGAAGCCTACAAATCCTGACACCTGCTGGCGAAATTGTGGTACTTATTTAGGAACCCACTCACATATATTCTGGTCATGCCCAAAAATCTGTTCATTTTGGAATGACAAGTTCTCAAGACAGTTTTTCAACAACCATTAACAAAAGACCAACAGCTAGCCATTTTAGGAGTATTACCAAATGGTTTTGCGGGAAACAATAAAAAGTATCTCTTAAGAGTCTTGCTTACAGCAGCACTAAAGTGTATTACTATTAAATGGTTGAATCTTGACCCACCTTCATATAATATGTGGATTGATAAAGTAAGAGAAATTTACCAGATGGAGGAAATAACATATGCTCTGCGGATTCAGAGAGAATTGTTTACTGAGCGTTGGCGACCCATACATGCTTTACATGCTTTACATGCTTACATGCTTTACATACATGCTTTCAATAATTTAGCATAGGTCTGTTTCGTTTTGTTCATTTATGGCTAAGATTGTCACATGTTATTTAATATTACATAAAGTTTTTGTTTTATTTTTGTATTGTTTTTGTTGTTGTTTGTTTGTTTGCTTGCTTGGGTTTTGTTTTGATTCCCAGTTTTGTTTTGCTTCCCAGTTTTGTTTTGCTTCCCAGTTTTGTTTTGTGTTTCCTAATTGCAGTTCTTACTTTAATCTGTATTTCTGCATTGCGGTTCCTGTAACTGTCCTACTTGTGAACATTGACAAGTACAACTTGCAATGTTGTAAATTATAATAAAAACTGAGTTAAAAAAAAAAAGCTACAAGTGAGCAAATACAAAACTCAAAATACAACAACATAGGAATACAATATAAAAAAAAAAACCTCAGGCCGCAAAGCCTGGAGTTCTACCTCAGTGTGTAGTAATTTGTTTGTGATGACGACTCTCATCAACATTAATTTCTTCAATTTCATTACGTACATGTTTCTGATGCATATGTATTTTAAAATGCTGTTATATTTGAAGCTGAAAGTTATTAACACTTATTTGTTGGTCACCACTGACAATTCACTCACAACTATGCAGTGTGATGATAGCACTTTACTCAGGTCGCAAGATCTGTTAATCTCTGACAGTGTTTTTATTTGTTTGTTTGTTTTACCTCGAAAAGGGAAAAGCAGAATGATAAACCCACTCACAGAGCACTGGGAAATATGTAACAGGTTTATAACAGGTTTATAAAACAGAGGCAAAGCAGCTGGTGAATGCATTAGAGATTTGGGAGAGGCGGTGAAAGTATTTCCAAAGGTAAACACACGCTGTTGGTTTAATCTCACAGGGCTCGATAGACACAGAGAGATTTGCACAGACAGACTGATTATTCCAACGTAAAGAGAAACAGAAAATCATACAAGACAGAGGCTGAGCACGTGCCTCACTGACACAATAATATGGCAACAACTGAGTGTCTGCTTCTGTAAGTCTGAAATAGTCGGCTTGATGAGCAATGAGCTGCACGTGAGTATGATCAGCTGATCCCCTACAGGTTAGCAGCCAGTGAGAAGGCAGAGACATTGAGTGGAGCTACCTCTGTAGAAAGGTAACACCTCCACGAACACACACAGACAAGCACCAACAGGAGAGAGAGAGAAAGAGGCAAAAGGCCATCGTGAGAGAAACTCAGGGACCATGACAGGCAGACTGTTTGGTTTCTGGCAGAACATGTTACCATGGACCTACACAGAAGACAAGGTCTTCATGTCAGAGAACAACAGCAAGAGGTGTCTCCTTCTTTCTCTGTTGTCCCTGTGATAGACTGGTGACCAGATCAGGGTACACCATGCCTTGAACTTATGGCATATGGAAGAGGTTCTAGCCCCTCTGTGACCCAAGAACTGGGAAATTTTGACCCACAGAAAATGGATGAATGAGTAGAAGACTCACACTGAGCATTTTGTGGTTGCACAGACAGAACAGGATTTCACAGAGAAGCCAAATAAGAAGTGATAAAATAATCAAAGGTCTTTTACATGAAATTTATTGAAAACAGAAGTCACGCCTCTACTTCAGTTAGAGGCGTGACTAACTTATTGGGTGTTTACTTGTAAGCTGAGAAGACAGTCAACATTTAATTTATTATTATGATTTTAAATTGATGTACTGCAATTATTAGTCTTTTTATATATTACCTTTGATTCATCATATCTGCTGTCTAAACGGTTTCACAATCCTTCTCCTTGTTTTAAATCCAAGAATGAGACAATCTTTGTATATTTACAGGAAAATACCAAATGATGTATTTTTGTCTGAAACTGAACAAATAAACAAATAAATAAATAAATAATGTATCACTGAGTGTGTCTAAAGAACAAGTACCTTGATCAACATTAAGGTATCAATAGTTGCAAGACTGTAAAGTTATTATTATTAAATGATGTGAAATCTGTTATACACTTTTTACTCTCCCAAAGCACTCAAAGCACTTTATATAGCATGCCACATTTACGCATTCACACCAATTCCTTTACGTGCTTTCTAGCTAACTTTCACACACATTGCAATTTGGGGTTAGTATCTTACCCTCAGATATTTAGCATGCAGATTGGGGGAGGCAGAGATCAAACCACCAACCTTCTGATCAGAAATACAATTATTTGTTGGTTACCTCTGAATATCGATATCAGAGGTATATAGGCTCCTATCTTTAACAGAGTAAATCCTGTAGTCAGACTGTACATAAAGTTATCATTTCTGTCCTTTTCTTTCCATGTACAGCTGTGGGGTTTATGAATATTCCCCACCCTAAGCTATGATCTGATATCACTTTACTTCCTTTGCTGGTTTAGATCACAAGCATTTGAGTCAATTTAAATCAGTTTTGTTTTTTTAACAACAATTCACAATAACAGTCGCCTCAAAATGCTTTATTTTGTAAGTTAAACACCTTGCAATAAACAACAAGCACCTGGTAACAGCTGAGAGGAAGAACTAAGTCTGACACTGACAGAAAATAAAACCTGTGCATGGTAACAGTCATGTGTGAATTAGATCTATCTGGAGCAATGAAGTGCAAAAACAAGTACAAGGGTGCAAACAACTAACTTCATATATTGTTACATCTAACAAGACTGTAGATGTAACAATATATGAAGTTCATACAAACTGATCATTTCTCTTACAGGAAACATATCTATATAATACAATTGCCGCTCTGCAGCAGCAGAGAACATCTGTAAATATGCACTGCTCAAAAAAATTAAAAGAATTACTTTTAATTAGAGTAAAGCATCACGCCACTTAAACATCTCTGCTCTGTGAAGTAGCAAAACATGCAGTTCACAAAAGGTGCATCCCAAATCACGAATCATTTTACAACTAGAGGTCACTGACATTTTTTTCCTTTCTCATCTTTTCTATCTGTCTTTTTCACTAGTTTTACATTTGGCTAGAGTGATCATCGTTACTGGTAGGACGAGATGAAACAATCCCTGGATGCTACAGAGGTTGTACAGGCAGTCTAGCTTCTCTAGGATGCCAGTTCAATGCATGCAATTGCCAGGTTTGCTAGCACAGTCTCAAGAGTTTGTCACCCACTGTCAGACCCTATTGTGCTGCGGGTCCTGGGTTCCTCGTGGTATGACAATGCAAAGCCTCATGTGTTGAGAGTATGCAGGCAGTTATTGGAGGATTAAGGAATTGATACCACTGACTGGCCCCCACACTTGCCTGACCAAAATCCAACTGGGACATTATGCTTCTCTCCATCTGAAGCTGCCAGGATGCAGCTCAGACTGTCCAGGAGCTCAGATGCCCTGGTTCAGATCTGGGAGGAGATCCCCAGGACACTATCATCTCTTGCGGAGTATGCTCCAACATTGTCAGGAACGCATACAAGCCCATGGAGGACAAACTGACTACTCAGTAGAATTTTGAGTTGGTGCAATGAAATTTTGACAAAATGGTCTGCATCATTTTTTTTGTTCACTTTGATGTGTATCAAAATTCAGCCCCCTGTAGGTTGATTATTTTGATTTCAAGATGTTGTTTATTTGTATTTTTATTTATTTATTTATTTAGCAGTGAACATGTAACAACACTTGCAGTTCAATGAATGTTCATGTGTGCAAAGCATCCTGGTCTCAAAGCCAGCT
Source organism: Oreochromis niloticus (assembly GCF_001858045.2). NCBI lineage: Eukaryota > Metazoa > Chordata > Actinopteri > Cichliformes > Cichlidae > Oreochromis > Oreochromis niloticus. Next base: position 68,583 of record NW_020328778.1, read on the forward strand.
TATCACTTGGGCTATTATGATGAAAGATTTTTTTAATTTTACTTTATTATATAAAACAGTGCATAATCTCAATTTCTCCAACGATCTCTTAAATTCAAGTGAAACTCAGTTTTGTCACTGATCCAGTTGGTTTTGCAGATCTTGCTATTAATCTGAAAGAAACGGTGCAGCATAATTCAGTCGTTAAAGGTGATTTAGAACTAAATTTACTTCCTTTAAAAGTTATTTGAGTTCATCATTACAGCAACAAATCACAACATGTAAGCTATTTTATTCCTGCACAGTTACCCAGAGCTGTTTGTGATTTAACTTCAGAATAAACTGTTTCATCAGCTGCTGCAGGAGCTGGTTTCCCTGCAAAGAAATGATTTGTCAAATGTCATTGTTACTGCCTCCTTGTTCAAAGTGACAACTTGATTTATTTTTACAACTTTTCCTTCTTGTGTAAAAATAATTAAAACTCGGAGCAAGCATGAAATACGGTACTTATTTAATTACTTTACTTACCTTTGTGTCTCTTCGGTTTCGCTTTATTGTGATAGACCTGTGTGTACAACAGGCTGTCATCTAAAAGAAGATGGACAGATGATCAGGATAAAAAGCCTCAGTTCAACCCTCCTCCACCCCTGGTCATTAAAGTCAGTGACTCTACAATCCAGTGAGGGATATTTATGTATTTATGTAACTGATATCATCACTACCCTCTTAAAATGATGAAGTAATGGTGTAATCAATAAGGATTGCTTGATGCATAAAAAACAAGAAAAAAAAATTACGTATCTTATTACTTTACTCACCGTTGTCTTTCTTGGTTTTAGCTCTATCTTGGGAGACCTGTGCATACAACACACTGTCATCTGAAAGAGGACGGACAGATGATCAGGATAAACTGATCTCTGTCAGTCGACACCACACTGATCACATAAACCTATTGAAGGTCTATTAAAGATGAGGCGTTTCTGTCATGTTCAAAATCCTTTGCTATTAAAACCTGTTAGCCTTCAACTCAGTTTCACATCAGCTCAACCCTCCTTCATCCCTGCTCAGCACGACCCTTCCACTGAGCTCAAATCCAAACCTTAAGGATCACTCTTCACTTTTCCTCCATCTCTGTCAGAATCTACATTCCAGTGAGGGAGTGTAGCTCATACCATTTATGTCCTTTGAAAACAATAATCTGGTCTAATCAACAGACTCCTCACATGTTTTTTCTATTCTCCTATTTCTGTAACAGGATTGAAATCAATTATCTGCAAGGCTTGTAGGTTAAAATATTACAATTACAATAATATGATCATGTTTATTACATGTCTACATACCTACATGCTACATAGTACAGAGGGAAGAACAAAGTAATTTTATTGAACTATACCAACATATAAAAAAGAAAAGGCAACATTTATTATTATTAAGAGAAAAAAACCCAGCTCAAACCGACATAACACAGAGTGAGATAAACATCAAGGATATCAGTTTGTCTGATTAGGAAACATAAATCCGTCTGAATCCGTTTTAACTGCTTTGGTGCAAATCAAAGTGACAAGAGGTGCACTGGAGAGGCAACAACAAGGCAACTGCCAAAAAATAAGTGTTTGTACAGGTGGTGGCCACAGGTCATCGCTCTCTCCTGATCCCTCCTGACTGATTTTTCTCTAGTTTTCCTTTGTGCTACTGTCCACCTGAGTGGCACGTTGCTGGGCTGTGGTATTAGTTAAGGATGTTAGGCCCTCAGGTTATAAATAGAGAGTCTCCTTCTTACAGTTTGACCAGAAACATGCACATGCTGCTTGGTTAAAGTCCTTATGGCTCAGATGCTCAGCTCTCCTTGTGTTACAGATCATCTCCTAGTATGTCACAGCACTTTTCTGAGAGGGCACTAAATGTGTCGTCCTGAACGAGCTGGTCTACCTGGACTGGAGGTACTGTACCATCTCATACTACCAGTAGTAACAGGAACACCAGCAAAAAACAAAACTAGATAACAATCAGTCAAGAGGAATGAGACAGATTCATAAAACAGATTCACAGTGGTTTACGTTTTGTAGGACAGACTGGTCTTAAAGTTGAACTGACCCTGTGTTACACCAGAAGGACCAAGTGTCCAACTTCTTTTTTTTTCTTATCTGTGTGCTGTGCAACTTATTTCCTAAACTTCCATGTTTAAACATAAATAATCACAGTCTACATACTTCTGTGCTACTGTATCTACTTTACCATTTTGTGTGTCATCGTGGTCTTTGATTGATTCATAAACACAAGCATCACCTACAAAAACAAGCCAATGATAGATTAGTAATTGAAATTCTTTTGAATGGATTTGATTATATTCTAAATCAAACTAGAAACAGATAAAATCTGTCAGTAAATAAATTAATGAATAAAGCAACAACAATACAACTTGTCATGGATCAGGCTGACCTTGGACAGTAGAAGCATGTCGACTGTGTTGACCTTCATCCTTGATCATGTGGTTCATTGCAGAGCTCTGATTTGTGCTCCGAGTCCTGGTAGAACAAAACAGTAGTAAAACTGTAGATTTAATAAGAAACACAGGATGTAGTTCTAGTACTGGAGAGGGGAGATTTGAACCAACCTGGTAAAGAATGAATCTGGAAGAAAAGAAAATGTCAGTGTTATATAGTAAATTGTTCTGGTGCAGTAACAGTACACGGAGCGTTCAGGATACATCTGTGAATTTTATTATTTACATCATATTCAGTTCAGATAATGGTCTCACCCTGTTTGAAGCGACACAACAGCAGCAGAAGAAGAATCAGTAAAACTCCACAAACGAGTCCAACAATCAAAGGAGTGAGAAATGAAGAGCTTTCAGGCTCAGGTGCTGCTGTAATAATAACTGGTTTTAATTAGATGTATTTATACAGATTTATCCACATAATTTACATGGGAACATTTTAAAACCTAAAATATAGTACTATTTACAATATCACTATTCCTAAATAAAAAGTGAAAAGATTGCACTTGTTTTACACCATCCTGCTCTCTGGTGATTATTTACCTGAAGTATAATGATCTCCTCTGCTCTATATATCTGAAGCCGGATATGTTGTAGATTCATAAAAGTCATGTTTGTTTGTTCATGTTCAGAAAAAACTCACCAGTTTTCCCAATCCTGACTGACTGGCTGTCCTCTGTGTAGTAAACTGGGTTTCCTCTTCCTCCTCTGCACCTGTAGAGTCCTTCCTGTGAGACACTGATTTGTCCATTTGAGTGGAAAACTGCATCTTGTGTGGTCAGGGCTTCAGAGGAGTTCTCATCTCTGTAATAGTAGTATTTCCATCCAGATGATGATGATGGGTTCACAGAGCAGGTCAGGGTCACACTGCCCCCTACTGGAACAGCTGTGTTATCAGCTCTCAGTTTGGCCTTTGGTTTATCTGCAGTTCAGTTTAGAAAAAGACAGAAAGAAAACATATATTAAACCCAAAACAGAGGTCAAGATCACACTGCCCTGGTGTCGTATGCCTGCATTTTACTTCTTGTATACCACCTCTTAAATTTTCTTAAATGTCCTTACATTTCCAGTATATACTGTACATACATACATATATATAAATATATATATATATATGTATATATATATATATATATATATATATATATATATATATATATATATATATATATATATATATATATATATATATATATATGTATATATATATACATACATAGACATATAGACATGCAGATATACACTCATCCCCCCTTCCCTTCCAAACACCTTCGATGCTTTTCCCCTCACGATGCAGACGGTGGATCAAAGGAGACCAGCGCATATGCTGCAGGCCCGGATGCCCTGTCTACACTCGCTTTCTCTCACCTTTTACCCATCCCTGTTGCTTGTCATGTGTTCTATGGTGTATTAAGAGTTTTTTCATGTGCTATGCGCTGAGGTGTTTTTGGTTTTTTTTCTGTTCTCAAACTGATCTCCCTGTTGGAGCTCAGTCTGGGGGGAGTTATTTTCTCCTTGTCTTTCCTGATGTTGTGCATTTTTTCATTGTTCAGTTCCGGTCGCTGCTCGAGCAGCTGACAGGCCAGCTACCTAGCCTGACCTGTCTCCCCAATGTGATGTTTGTGGGGTATGTACGGTCGGCAACGTCAGTCTCTCTTAATTGCCCGTTGGGGATGGATAAAGTCTTCTGAATCTGAATCTGAATGTACCATGCTTTGTAGACCATTGAATTCATCCTGTGCTGACCATTATGACATTTGTCAAATGGAGATCACACAACAAACATGACTTACTTGATACTGACAATGTGAAGGCTTCACTCCACTCTGTTGAAGAATATGAGTCATCTCTGCGTCGACTCTTACACATGTAGTCTCCACTGCTGGACTCAGAAACTCTGAATGTCACATCATTATTGTGTGTCCACTGTGTGGGTGTCCTGGGTCCTCTCCATTCATACTCCCACTCAGGGGTTTCACCTCCTTCCTGCACCTCACATGTCAGAGTGATCGTCTCACCTCTGAATATCTGAGGCCAGTTGGGTTGTTGTTTTACAACAACTTTATTGGAAACTGTTTACACATATTAACAGTTGAGATACAAATAGAAACATGAAATCAACACAGAAAACTTAACATTGTATGTTTGATAATCATGAGTGAATGTATATTTCAAACTAAATGACTGAACTCACTGGTTTTCTCAATGGTGACATCATCACTTATATCAGTGTAATAAACTGGGTTTCCTCTTGTTCCTCTGCAGCTGTAGATTCCTCCTTGAGATACTCTGATATCTCTGTTTTCTTGATCTCTGATTTTACCTTCAGAGGTTCTTTGGGTTCGTCTGAACCACTCATATTTCCATCCATCAGAGCTCTGCACAGAGCAGGTCAGTGTCACACTGCCCCCTACTGGTATGATTGTTGTTCCTGCTGTCAGTGTGGCCCTGGGTTTATCTGCTGTTATGAAAGAGGAAGAAAAAAAAATATGTGTGATTCATTATAATCACATAAGAACACTGAAATACAAAACAGTTTATATTTTTATAGGATAAAAATATAAACTAAAATATATAACACATCATTTATGCTGTGTTAATAAACACAGCATAAATATTTGTCCATTCTCTGGCCTGAGGAAGTCACACTGAATGTAAACTAATACAGTTCACTGTTGAAGGAAACACAATGATTGTTGTATCTGCTGTCAGTATGGCCTTGGTATTATCTATTATGAAAGAGGAATAAAGATAAATATTTTTGTTGTCATTATAACAACATAAGAAGATTAAAAAACAATACAGTTTATATTTATATTAATATTTGCTGATCTCTAAATAACCGTAGTCTAAATGTTTGTCCATTCTCTGGCCCTGAATGTAAACTAATGTTGGTTAGTTGGTTTAGATAACAGAAACATCATCACTTTAAACTTTATGAAGCTTTTCATGTTTCTTATTTTCTTTTAGAAATGTAATTACATTTAATTTCATCCATGATTGACACTGTTGTTAAAACTCACACACGTACTAATGGCAAATTTCAGAGTCTGTGAGTATTGTAGCACTGACTTTACTGTGAACAAAGTAACGGGTACTGTGGTCCTGGTTAAAGTTCAAGTTGCAATGACATTTTGACAAATTTAATTAAAAGTACTATATTTTATAATTCAGTTGAGTATTTGAACAGGGATCAAACATTTATGCTGTCGGTCACTGAAGACTTACCTAATACAGTTACAGAGACAGTATTACTGATCTTTGTATCACGTGAGAGCTTCTTCTCACCAGAACACTGATATTCACCACTGTCATATGTAGATATCATTTGTAATTTGTAGTCCTTGTTTGAGTCGTAGGGGACAAATTCTTGACCATCCTTCTTGATTTGGTAATACCAGTCAGTGTCTTTTCCTTTTTTCATGTCACATTTGAAGGTAACAGACTCTCCAATGAAAAAACTGGACCAGCTGGGTTCAATAGTTAGCACAGCATCTAGAATCCAACACAACCACAAAGTTAACAACCTGAAACACTTTCTGTGCCATTCAAGGCACAACCTGTGTGTATATTCATAGAGTTAAAAATATAGTGATAAATAAATAATTAAAAACAAAAATGTAAAGTAATTAAGACTAAAACAGTAGTTAAGATGGAAAATAAAAAAACAAAGCAAAAAAGTCAAAACTGTTCAGTCACCTTGAGCATGTCCAGTGCAGAGGAGCGTACAGAGCACTACAATAAAGACAGAAACTTCAGACATTATCAAAGTAGCAACACTCAAATATGTCTGTGTAGGTTGTCAATCATCCAGGTCATGGTAATCTACTTATGCCATATTTGAATGTCCAAAGAGCTCGGTAAGAAAGCGACTGGACCTCTTTAAGTTCCTTGAAGATTTTTAACCGCTCTTTCAAGAAGCTTCTTCAGTTTTAAAACACTGTGTGAGTTGCCAAGGTATAAATAACAGTGTGGGCCATTATCACCAGAGGTTTCCATTTATTTATTTTTTTCAATCCTGTCTGGCAGCTTCTGCAGAATCAGATCTTTGATCTGAATGCACTGTTGTGCCAAATACATTTTCTTTTTCCAAGATCAGCTCTATAAATTTTCTACAGGCTCCTCTTGTTCAGGGTTTATCTGTTTATTTATTCATTTCTTTTTGTGTTATTTAAAATTATTACATTATGTAGTACTATTGTTGTATGACAAGGTCTAAGGCAGGACAAGCAGGAGAAAAAAACAAGAGAGGAGGGACAGGGGGAGATGTAACAAAAGGACAGAGTACAAATAGAAATTTATAATGTAACACCAACCTTGCCTCACCCTATCATGTGGCGTATTGAGGTCACCTGACACAAGATGAGAGGGAGTTAACGCTCCTGGGAAGGGATCTCAAAACTGCATTGAAGGTGCCGACAGCAAGAGATGCCACCACAGGGGTTAAATTCCTGCGACTCTCCATCTTTTTTTTCTAGAACTGAATTAAATTTCCTCTCGGATGAGAGGTGAAATGTCTTCAAGAAACTCCTTAGACACTCAAATATCTCATAAAAAACATTTGGGGTTTTAACAGTGTCTACTATGATTGGTTACATTTTATATTAAGATGTAAAATAAATCAAATTCTCACTGATGGGGGACTAATGTCACGGTCCTGAGCCGGTGACCCAGTGTTTTGTGTTCTGTGTTATTATTAATCTTTGGTTTCATCATGGTTTATCATTACTAGTCTTTTGGTTTATGGTTCTCTACTTCTAGCTTTAGTTGTTCTTTGTTTTGTGATTTCTAGTTCTTGGGTTTTGTTTCTGTGCCCCTCATGTTTAGTGTAGGTTTAGTTCTGTCTTCATGTTTATTTTCTTGTTCCCCAGTCAGTCGTGTCTCATGTCGCAGTTTGTCTCTCCTGTCCCTGTGCTCTGTGTTCCTTATGTTCAGTGTCAAGGTTGTGCCTCTGTGCCTGTCGTGTGTTTCCTCTTTTATTTTGATAGTCCATGTGCTGTGTGCAGTATGTCTCGTTTTGCTTCCCTTTTCTCGTTAGGTCTGATTTGTCCCGACTGTGTTGCCACCTGTTCCCCATCTTCTCATTTTCCTGCCTGTGTATTTAAGTCCTGTGTTTCTGTCTGTCATTTGCCATGTTGTACCCTCATAATACTGTGTGTTTCTTTGCTCCCTGTTCCAAGTCAATTCCTAGTTTTCAGTTTCTGGTTTATTTTCTAGTGTTTGTGTTAAGTCAGATTGTTAAATGTTGTCATTTTGTTTCTTAAATTTGTAAAGTCTTAGTTCAAGCAGTAGGATCAAAGACATTCCTTTGTCTCGGACCACCTCTCCAGCCACTCTGGTGCTGGGGGAGGTTTTATTGTAGATTCATCCTATCTGAAAGATCTGTTTCTTGTGTTGTAAGCTTCCTGCTTTTATGACCCTTTTGGTGAGCAGGAGTTCACACAAACACACACACACACACATTCTCACATACACATACACACAAGCTCTTGCACATGCATACACGTGCACACACATACACACACATAGTGCCTTGTCTTTTGTAACCAAGGGGGTTCTACGGTGGGAGGTGCTTGTGTTGTGTTGTATTGTGTAAACTGTAACTGTCATGGGAATAAATAGCTGTGAGGAGAGCTGCTCTTTGAAGGATTTGGGCTAGAGACAGGTGATGAGCATTGCTCCACCGCCTGGTTCTGACCAAAGCTTCCCTCGTTAGCGAGTTAAAGACCGGTTGAAGATGTTCTGTCTTGGTTTCGTTCTTCATGAGGAATAAGTCTCTAAACTAGCGGGGCCTGTGGAAACACAGACTCAACAGTTTGAGTTTCTAGTTTTGCTTTGTATTTGGATGAGAAGTTTTCCAGCGTTAAATCTGCCGTTTTGAGTTTACTCCTCTGTTTATAAGTCCAACATCCTGCCTGCCACACAGCAAACCATGACAACAAATCTTTCTTGGATAAACTAAAGCAGCTCCACATACAGACTCAAATTAGAGTGAACCATCAAAAACATGTTGATAACAAAAGATGACTGATGCTCTGTTCTTCTTACTAAAACATGTTTATGGATCAGTATGAATCAAACAATAGAAGTCAGTGATGTACTCACAGAATAGGCCCAGCTCACAGAGCAAAGTGGCTCCCATCCTCACATCCAGCAGTGACACGTCTGAAAACTTCTACAACTTTCTGTAAAGAGAGAGAGTGAAGCAGCAGCACAGCAGATACCAAAGAAGGAAGCAAAGACTTTTTTTAACTTCTTCTTTCTGCTTCCTTCCTTTTACACAGAAATAGCAACTTAACAAGTTCTGACCACAGCATGTTGTGACATCTTTATACTCTCCTGCTGCTGCAGAAACATCAGGTACTTTCTTTATGAAAAGGCCTGTAATATAAAAACTAAACTGAACAAAAATAGACATGCAGTAAGTTTTATTATACAAATATCTGCATGACTGAGCAGCTAAAAAGGCAAAATAAAATCACAATTTCAGGATAATTTTTAAATGTGAAGTGTTTACGTTATCTTACGTGCCAAAAACACAACAAGAACACAGCTCTGGCTGCACCTTCACACACCACACACACCGAATACTCTTTGTCATAAATCATTAGAAGCATCAAATCACAGCATCGAAGCATCATCATACAGAAACAGACATAAGAAGCCACAAAATGTTAATGTTGCACTAAAGGCTGCTGCACAAAATCATTAAACTGCTTCAAATATCCAATTAATACATTTCCATGAACGAATAAAGTCATCTGTCCAGGGTGTTTCTCACCTCTCATCAGCTGGGATAGGCTCCAGCTCACCTGAGACACAGAACTTTATAAACAACCAAGAAAACAGATTCATGCAATATTAAGGTTTTCTTAACTGACAAAGCTGAGATTGGTTCATTTAAAGTATTTCATTACACTGATGCAAAACAGAAATGGTGTCCTTAAGCAGAAGTGGGCATGAGGCAAGAGGAAGTCCCGCCCTCTCTCTCAGATTACGCGTGCTGCTGTTTTCATGGTGATGTAAGCTGTGTCAGTGACCACACAGTGGGCTGGTTCCTGAGGAATGTGAGTAATGTTTTTAAAATCAAAACTGAAATCTGAAATAAAACACTGTATGACTCTTTTATAAACTGTTTCCACTGAGAACTATTAAAGCAAATCCAAAATTTACACCTGTTTGAGCTGACCACATACAAAACACTGTCAGTCTGATGTTTGGAGAGCAAAGCCGCAAACAGAGCCACCGTATGAATGCTACATTTGTGTTTCTTGTTTGGTTTCCTGATGCACATCTTTTTGTATATATTTTATATACATATATATAACAGAGCACACCCACTTAGTACAAACAGCGCAACTCATGGGCAGTGGGTGTTTCCCCTTTTCTGGGAAGAGACAGAAGCTCAGGATCAAATAACATCTCAGTTTCAGAAGAAATACCACAGAGTGGGGTTTATGCAGCACTTTTCTAGTTTTAATGACTATTAAAAGTTAATAGTGCAACCCACATTTATAAAACAGTTTATTTTGTACACTTTAAATACTTTAAAAACCTCACATCCACAACCAGTTTTAAACGCTGGATATGGTTTCTCGTCCACTAAAGAATCAAGAGGCTGCTTCTCGAAAAGCTGGCGACTGTCCTGGAGCCATGCAGGTAAATAAAACTATTTTATTGTTACTGTTTCTTCAAAAAGCTCTATAGTTGACAGTTATTGTGTAGATTAATAATTACTTTCTTGAACTGTCTACTACAGGTTTGTGACTGAGCTTCTTGGAGGTGAAACATATGTCTCATGTTCAGTGGTTTTACCTGTTTTCTGCCACCTGCATCACACCATGGAGGTCTGCAATGATCAAACTACATGGTGAAATTTAAGGCTACATCCACACAAGCCCGGATAGATTTGAAAACGGCGTTTTCGTCTGAAAACCCTCCGTGTCCACATTATCGTTTTCAGTCATTTTCACAGAGTTGTGCGTCCACATTGAATCAGCCGAAAACGCTTACGTTCCAGTACTGCGCATGCGTGAAACGCAAGATGATTCGACCTGCCTCATTTCTGTCGGCCGCTTATTTACTTTCTGGCTCTTTGAAACATCGCGGCAAAATGTCGAGGAAAAGCACCAAGTTTTTTAAAAGGACTAAGAAGGAGGTGGAGTCATTGCTGCGAGTAACACAAAAGTAAAAAGTTGCAAAAACGAGTAAAGGATTGGAAAAAAAAGCTAACTGAACCATCTACAAACCGATATTAATCTTTAATAGGGCTGTCAAAATTGAGAGCAAACAAAACAACAGCTGTATAATGCCCATTGCTATCTTAGTTTAATTGGTCACTTGACTGCGTCACATGACTAAAATGTGTCATCGTTTTCAAAAAGTCTCCATTTTCGCTGTCCACACTGCAACGCAAAAGCACCATTTTCAAATGTATGCATTTTCAAAACGTTGCTTTTTTCCTTCACTGTGGACGGGAGGCCAAAATGGAGAGAAAAAGATGCTCTTTCAAACGAAAACGTATTAGTGTGGACGTAGCCTAAGACTGCCTTCACAAACGACCCATCCCAACATGTAGCTATTAGAGTTGGATGTCTCAAGACCACTTTTACGTGGTCTTGGTCTTGTCTTGGTCTCAATGGACTTTGGTCTTGTTTTGGTCTCACTGTCTTGGTCTTGCTGTCTCAGATCGATATAGTGGTCGGGAGATTTGGAGTCAACAGTATCCATGACACACAACGTAACGTACGATAAAGTGTCATGCGTAAAAGCATCTGCTCTAAGAGCCGTGCTTAGAGAGTGCTTTGTAATGAATCAGAAGAGTCGACTCCCATTGAGCGAGAGCTGGCTCCTCACTTAATTTCCTTTCGCTGCTCAGCTCTCACACAGTGGCTCAGCTATGCTCCAATCCCTCCATATTGTGGCCAATCACATACGAGGATATAGGATAATATCACACAACAGAAAGGGTGAGAGACGCGACAGTCAAGTGGAGCATGGGTCTGTCCTCTCCTGAGTGAGACAGTAGACAGCGGTGAGGAGGGCTGTGCGAGTGCATCGCAATATGCCGAAGCAGCATCTGCCTGCAGTTTAAATACTTTTTTGTCTTGGTCTTGACTCGACTTTGTCTTGGTCTTGACTCGGTCTGTCTTGGTCTCGATACCCTCTGGTCTTGGTATTGTCTTGGTCCTGGTTTAAGCAGTCTTGACTACAACTCTAGCAGCTATACTCAACCATCAGTGGCTCAAATAGCTACTGTGCTTGACCCACGCTTTAAGGATTTAAAGTGTCTTGCAAGGGGAGAGCAAGAAGAGGTTTGGCCCTGCCTTGAGGCCCTGCTGCAGGAACAGTGTAAAGATGGCACCACAAAGGAGCCAACAAAGACAAAGAGCCTCCTCCTCTGTCTTCAGACTCTGATTCAGATGAGGAAGCCCTGTGTAAAAGGGCCCTGAGTTTGTACAGAGCAGAAACCGCCATCAGCGAGACAGACTGCCCGCTGCAGTGGTGGTCCAGTCGAGTAGGTACCCACCCACAGCTGTCTGTCCTGGCCTGCAAGATTTTGATTAGTCCTGCCACTTCTGAGACAGCTTTTTCCTCAAGGAAAAACGCAGCGTTTTGGAAACGCTCTCAAAAACACATACATTTCAAAACAGAGCTGTCCGGTCGCAGTGTGGACACTCGAAAACACAGACTTTCTAAATCGATGACGCATTTTAGTCATGTGATGCAGTCATGTGACCAATTAAACAAAGATAGCGGTGCATTATACAGCAGTTGTTTTGATTGCTTTCAATTTTGACAGCCCTATTAAAGATTAATATCAGTTTATACATGCTCCAGATAGCTTTTCTTCAAATTCTTTAATCCTCACTCGCTTTTGCGCATGCACAGGACTGGAACGTAAGCGTTTTTGGCTGTGGACGCACAACTCTGTGAAAAGAACTGAAAATGCTAGTGTGGACGCGGAGCGTTTTCAGGCGAAAACGCCGTTTTCAAATGTATCCGGGCTAGTGTGGATGTAGCCTTAGAGACTCTGCTGATCGTCTGTCCCGTGATGATGCATTCTCTCACTAAGCTTGGTTTAGCTTGTATGCAGGCTTTATTAAATGGAAAACTTCCACAACACTGCCTTATTTTTTAAGAAGAAAAACTGCATTTATGTTGACATTTTTAGTGTTATTATTTAAAGACAATACCATTTTGAAAATGTACTTAAAGTACTTAAAATAGCACTTTATTTTTAAGTCTGCCCAATTTTGGCCAGAGATATTATTTTTGTTTCTCTGTTTTGAATTGAAATGCAGTTTCAATGCTTTTTTTCCATAAATTAAAAAAGCTTGAGTTTACAATATTCATGTCCACGTCTATTATTTGATTCTGTTGCCCACTAAAACCCTTTTTGAATAAAAAAAACATTTGCATTTTGTCTATATTGAAAGAACCACAGATATAGTGTACAAGTAGTGAAGTCTAAATATAATATACAATAATTTTTTTAAATGAAAACTGAAGTTGAAGAGGCTCGGGCACCATCTTGGGTTTTAGATGTGTCATTTTATAGCAAGTCAGCAGGAAGGCAGAATTCCTAAGTAATGAAGACATAATTGGGTGGGAAATTCTTGTACTGTATAAACCAACACTAGTAACAGGGTTCTGTTATATTACAGATGATGAAATTTAGCTAGTTTCATCATAGAAGACCGAATGTACTGAACCTTTAGCTGACCTTTCACAGCACTAAAGGAGAAATATGGAATTAAATTAGAATTTTCTTTCCTTTTTCTAAACTTAACAATGTAGTTTTGGATGAATCACTAAGTTAAGTGCAAAATTTAAGGTCCAAATGGGATTCTGAAACAATTTATTGCAGTTTCAGGTCTAGCTATACATAGAAGAACTATGTACAGCTCGACTCTCCCTGGCCTGTTCAACAGTCAGGTCAGGCCACAATTCTTTATAGTCCATATATTCAGACGATCACTATGAAGAATGATAGATGTGCAGTGACATTTAAAGTACGTGGAGTCAAGGGTGATTCGTCTAAAGAAGGGTGGCGGAAAGATGATTGGACTAGACCAGTGATGTCACAATCAGCTTGACCATGTGGGAAAGTGTGGTTATAGAGCTTCCTTATTGAATTTACACAAAACCTTTATTTCATTTTTATCTCAACTGACAAAGCTGAGCTTTACTAATGTAAGTTATTGCATTACACTAATGCATGCTGATACAAATCTTTCCATTCAGGTGAAATTGTGGCTTGGTCACAAATTCAGCCACAGGAAGTGAATGAGCTAAAACAAATAGAAATAGAGTCCTCAAACAAAAATGAAGTCCTGCCCCCTCTCTGTTTGTCTCTCTTACCTGACTAGTAGCTGCTGCATTATTGCAGAACGAGTGTTTTTTTCTTCTTTTTTTTAAATAAACCACACAGTGAGCCTCTTCCAAAGGGGGAAATATTTCAGAAATCTAACTTGAACTGATGTTAAAATGGCACAGTCTTCAAACACTGTATGAATATTGTAAGTACATTTGTGTTTCTTGTTAGGTTTCCTGATGCGCATATTTTTTATAGATATTAAACTGCAGCCCAACAAAGCAAAAGAGATGTAAGTGAGTGACACTACACTTGATAGCTTGTCCTCATATTGGTGTTTAAGACATTTTATTATTAAGGTTTCCATATTTTCCTTATGTTATTATACACTTCGCATGGATAAGAAGAAGAAGATATATGAGAAAAAGTAGAAATAGGATGAAGAAGCCTGCTTTGCTGTTTGGTTCCAGTAAAGTGATCCTTTACATTACTGTCATCTTGTGTCCCGCAGTCGGCTACTGTCACTGAAACCTCCACGTCTTTTCATGCTCATAGGAAAGCTCTCTCTCTCTCTCTCTCCTTTTTTTTATGGGCGTGCCCCTCTCACACACTATTTAAGCTTTTTGATTCATATTTTTAAAAATCTGATATTTTAAAAAAATAATGATGAAAGAAATAGATTATAAAGTATTTAAAATGAGCTCAAATGTAAATATATGAAGCAGTAATGTTGATGTGTGTGTAGTGAAAGTATTCCTTCTGTGAAAGGACTGCTGCTATCTACCCGAACAAATGTGACTGGAGTTTGTTTTAGAACTTAGATTTTATGCTATTTATGCCTTTTTTTGCTGCTCTTAAAACTTATTCTTTTTAAACTGTATTGCTTATTGCACTGTAGAGGCTGGTGAGAAACAGTATTTCGTTTCAGGCTGGGTAACACCATACGAAATGATTATAAACTTCTTGAGTCTTGACTCTAGTGGGATATTTTTGAGTACTTCTTTTCCTAAAGGAATGGTTTAAAAAATTCCTCCACCACTTGCTATTAACAGCTAATCATAAATTATGTGATAATGGTAGCTAATTTTCAGCTAATATACTGATAATTCTTATGAATTCTTATCAATATTATTAGTAATAGTATTTTACAATTCTTCAGCCACTAGTGCAGAAAGGTGAAGATGTCCATGTAGAGTGAAACCAGACAGAAATTATGTGTTTAATCTGGTCAAATTAATCTTGAAAATGACTGAACATCCAGCCTGTAGAGCTGTCCACAGAACAGCTCAGGATCATGCTGCTCCCTGCTGGTATATCTCTCTAATCTGCTGTCAGTGAGGCTTGAGGTCTATGTGCTGTTCAGGTTGTAGTGTAAAACATAAGGGCAGTCATACCACAGCTATAGTTTGTTCATGGTCAATGATTTACATAGATGTAAAATACATTGTAAAATCACACTCATCACTCAAGAAAGGGCCAGAAGCAAAGAACAATTCAAGATATTGATGACCACTTTATTTGCTTTGGAGATACCCAACTGTTCAGGTCAATGAAGGTAAACTTAAAAAATAAAATGCATGATACATTTAAATTCATGCAGTATGTATGCATGGTGTAAGTATTCTTCATTACTTTGGGCGTAATGTAGACGATCTTATGTGTAAAAGTATATTCAGTGTATCTACTGTAACATGGCAACAGCTGAATTTAAAGCCACATTTTCAGACACTCGTACATTACGTATAACACCTCCAAACTTTCTGTTGTTACATGAAATATTATGAAAGCTTTAATAAAAAATATTTGACTATAGAGAACATGAATACTTAATGGAAACATCCATTTGTAATAAAAGACAGTATTAAGTCTATATTATAATATTGAATATGACTTCTGACCAACTAATTTTACAATGTAAGAGAGAAAATCACAAACATTTAAAATGAAAACACTGACACTGCAAGAAAATGTAATTAATGAACCTTTTAGAAAGTTCCCTCACTTATAATGATGATTTAATAATGTTT
The DNA here is from genome assembly GCF_001858045.2 of Oreochromis niloticus. NCBI lineage: Eukaryota > Metazoa > Chordata > Actinopteri > Cichliformes > Cichlidae > Oreochromis > Oreochromis niloticus. The sequence goes on from NW_020328778.1 coordinate 84,403, forward strand.
ACATGATCAAGAAATTCCTACTGATAGTTCTATGTATATTTTTACATAAAATAGAAATAAAAAATAAAAGCAAAACATCAGAGAGACATTTTTAAAACATTTTTAAAAGCATTTAGGTATTTCATACCTAAATGCTTTTGTGCCCATAGTTTGTAACTTGATGATCCTTGAATGGTGGGAAATATGTGGAAATAGGACCTGTCAAAGGTCTAATGGTTGGGAGTGACAGTACGTCTTCAGTCATAAGGAAATAAGCTGAAACTATAGCCACTTTTCATAGCTCACCCAGTTTGCATAGACAAAATTGTTGACTTTTCACATGAAGAGCCCACTGGACCTACATCACACGGGTCACCCAGTTTCACAAAGAGCAAAGCACAGATAAATTAAAGATAAATTCACAATTTTGAATATATTCAGCTTAAATGAGCAGAATTGAGCAATAATGAGGACATTAGATGAATGCTCTCTTTCAGCGAGTTAATGACCAACACTGAACATCTGTATAATACACTCTCAGTCTGAAACAGCTGTGCACTACATTAAAATTGTGGGTGTAATCAATTTCTGCCCAAACTAAAATAATAATGTTAGTATTGATTTTAATGATAATCACTGTTATTTTATAACCACACATCTTCCACTATCTATATATTAAAGTTGATAGTGTATCATTGTCTGCATTTCCAGAGCCTCTGATTGTCTCATAGACACAACGATCACCTACAAGTCAGAGAAAATGAGTCACCACAGGTCTGTGATACTAATGTGAACACAAGTATTCTTGTCAGTAACATTTATATTAAGATATGATGAGATAAACTTTGTTGTCAGTGTAAGCACAAACAAAGATACAGTCTATTGGAAAAATGGTTATTACTTATAAATGCTGTACATGATTAAATGTTGTTATTGTCTTAGCTTTGTTTAATTAAACAGTGTTAAAGCTGCAGCAGAGAAAAGCATCAGGATATTTTAAACGAGATGAAAAACTAACCATGAAGAAGAGAGGAGTAGACTTGTTGATTTTCATCCTGACTCACCCTCTGCTCATCAGGAGAACATTTATTAACAATTTAAAATAAAAATTTGCATTTACATGGTTATGTATTACACATTTTTGCAAACGGTTTTAGGAACGTTGCCTATTCAAATATTTTAAAGAGTAAAAAGAGTCTCACCTTTCCTTCTGTAGAGTTTTTTAAACAGGAACAGGAGCAAACTAAATATGACTCCAAAAATGAGTCCCCTGATCATCAGAACAAGAAATGAAGAACTGGACACAGCTACTGCAAATAAGGAAAATGAACTGTTAACTTTAATAAACTGAACTGAACTTAGAAGCTGTTTAAATTCTCAGGGACTTATATCTGCTATTGCTCTCAAACCAGGGAATTTTATACATGTTAGGCATTTGTGTTAACCACAGTATTGTTGAAAAATAACTACATGCCTGTTTTAAGATCATATTATAGTGCAGTAGACAAAGTATCTACTGTAAATGTTTTTGGATAAGCCACCTACAGTAGGTCATGAAAAATAAAATGTTTTGATCCTGCTCACCTGTAACTGACATCCAGCTCTGTGCTGACTCTCTTCCTGAGTACTGACACTTGTAGAAACCTTCATCAGACTTTGACACTGCAGAGATCTTCAGCTCCCCTCGGGGATCATTTTGAATAAGTTTGTTATTGTGATAAAAAAAATCACATTGGAAAGTATTTTGATATGATAATATAAAAATACTTTTCATACGTGGCAATGGCAGAGGAGCGCGGCTAAAGAGTTTGAAAAATTACTCTTTCTGGGTCACAAAATAAACTTATAACACATTTTCAGGTGAGACTGTAGCTATGTCAACCTCAAATATCTGCTCGGTGCTCTGATGTTTTTGAAGACATCTGTTACCCACCAGCTCAATAACTGACTGGGCCAAGGCTCAATACCCATACGGTAAAAAAATATATTTTAAAATACATTTTGAAACATATTTCAAAATATACAAAAAATGGCCAAAAAATATATGTGCTAAAATATATTTTAAAATATATTTATATATATATTTATATTTTAGCACATATATTTTTTGGCCATTTTTTGTATATTTTGAAATATATTTCAAAATGTATTTTAAAATATATTTAAAAAATATATTTATAATATATTTTGAAATGTGTTTTAACACATATATTTTTTGGCTGTTTTTTTATATTTTGAAATATATTTATAAAATATATTTCAAAATACAATTTAAACTTATTTAAAATCATTCAAAAATATATAAAATTAACCGTTCATATATTTCTAAGAAACCACATTCACATGTAACAGCTGAAAGAAATCTTTATTTGATGTTTAAAACATGCATATAAATCAAGCAAGGAATATTCATTTTATAATTTTATTCTCATTACATACTTAAACATTCTAAAAGAAACACACACATACACATATATGTGTGTGTGTGTATATATATATATATATACATATACATATATATACACATATACACACACATATGTGTGTGTATATGTGTGTGTGATTGTATGAACATAAGTCAACATACTTAAAATGTAATTTCTTTTCCTTTTCCAGCAGTCTCAGTTCCCCCAGCTTTCACTGCAATCCTCAAAGCCCTTCTGCACAAATTGGGAAACCTCTTCCTTACCGCCACTGTAACAAACAAAAGTCACAGTTCTATTACTTTTATCAGAGTTAAAATAAAAATATGATTTATGTTAGCTAGCTTCATTTAGCAAACAGATATTTCTGTTTATATAGATACAGATATTAATACAGATATATTTTACACATAATTTTACCTCTTTTTTTTTCCTAGATGGAAAGTCTATCCAGTTCACATTACAGTAATGCTAACACCCCTTTTGGTCGTCTCTCCTTACCCTCCAGCATTCATAAATCTGTTGACCTTCTTTGTCTGAGACCAACCACTACAATGCATCATCACCTATTTGTATTGGTAACTTACTTTGCAACCTATTGTAATGGTTGCAAAGTAAGTTACTTGTGCTGTATGCAATTTTAGATACACAGAAAGTCTTCACTTACTATATATGGCTGTCATAGTGTCCTTATGAAGGGCAGTTCTTCACTCTGCGCCGATGTCCGTTTTGCTTTGTCCTCCTATAAAAAGCATGAACATTTGAGTCAAAGGAGTTTGCAAAGAAGAAGCTTCTTCAGTTCTGAACTGAAGAAGCTTCTCGGATGAGAGGTGAAACGTCTTCAAGCAACTTAAAGAAGTCCAGACGCTTTTCTTTGCAAACTCCTTTGACTACGATGACCTGGATGACTGAGAACCTTCACAGACATATGAACATTTGAGTGTTTGACTAGTTTTAGATTTCCAAAAATCTGATATTTGTACAACTAAACATTTGAGCTACAATGATATGCTATTGAGAGATACTTTTATGGGTACTTTTTGGTAAAGAAACTGGTGACAGAGTTGTAGGCTTTTTAGAATACTATTAGCTAACCATTTGAACTGACTTTCAAAGCTGTTTACCTTTTAAATTGCTGTGGATCAAAACCTCCAGTGGGAAGGCGGCCATTAGGAGAACACGCACCATTGAAACTGAAAATAACAAAAACAAACAAAAAACAGAACAATATATAAGAGTCAGGTAATAAATCTCTTCTGAAACAATATAGTTCATTTTGGGTGAAAAACAAAACATTCCTCTAAAACATATATACTGACATCAGCAGTCAACATCATGATTGTAATTATTTCCTTTTTAGTACATCTACTGGTGTGTGCATGTGTCAAGCACTACAACTGTATCTATGCATATAAGTTCACCATATATATCCTGCAAAAATGTTTTGTTATAGTCAAAAAAGGCAAACAAACAAAGGCATTCAATCAGAGGTGAGAAATTAATTGGGAATATCAATTATAGGTGAACTATTCTTTACCTACTAGCAATCATATTTGAATGTAAAATAAAATAAATAAATAAATAATAATAAAAATAACATGATGTAATTAAAATGCACAACCTACATTAAGGAAATCTGCATTTGTATCCACAGGCTAAAAGTAAAACAGTAAATGTGTTAGTAATAGTACAGGTATTTGTAAAAAAAAAAAAAAAAGAGGCAGTTACTGTGACTCTTCTAGTGGGATGCTAAATGTAGAGATTTATATTTACAGTATAATACAGCATGTACAGGTATCTGTGTTGTGAACTGTAACTGAATATTAGAGAATCTCGGAGAAATTACATGTATTTATTTTTTGAATTTATCAATCATAAAACCGTCTGTTTTGAAGGCCTGTTACGATAACAACTTTTTGTTGGTTTGTATATTGCCCCATAAACAATTGCGACAAGTTATGTCATTGTCATTTTAAGACCATTTTATGTCTTTGAATGTATAATCATAATATAACACCATAATAATGCAAGATCTACACACTTTCAATTGACAAACCAACATCTAATTCTAAAAATATTTAGATCATGGAAATTAGGTATCAAAATATTAGATACCATAAAAACTTGAATAAATAGTAATTTTTCTAACAAATAGAAAACAATGTTATTTAATGTTATTGTGTTGTTATTATTATATTTTATTTTTGTAAATATAATGACAGATAATTTGCATCATCAACAATTATTGAGGTCATGTACATGTATTGTGTGTTAAGTCGATATATTGATTATTGTGATAGGCGTACTGTTTTGGTATCATAACAAGCTTGTCAAACATGCATGACCACTAAGCAATGTCTAAGCAGTAGTATTAGTCTGAATGACAACAAACATAACTAGTGTTTTGGAAAATCTGTTAGAAAACAGTTATTTCAATAATTATGATTAGCATGTGACACAGACACTGCATAAAAACTACAACAACAAATACTTACTTTAGGAGGATGGGGGAGGGCAGCATGAGGTTGAGACTTTGACATCTGTAAGAAACAAATTCATGTATTACAAACAAGTCACTTAAAAATACAATAATGTGGCAGACTGTTCCCTGTTCAGATGCAGTGTATAAGTACAATCAGGGCTGTCACAACAATGGGGTGGGGCCAAGTGGCTGCAACCCTAGGTACAATGTGCAGGTATATATAATTACATATAATATATGTGAATAAAGCAAAAATCTGTTTAGGTTAGTCACTGTGCTGACTGATGCTTGCTAGGTTTATATGATTGCAAACTGCACAAAAACAACAACAGCAACAACATTAATGACAATGACAAACAAAATTACTTACATTTATGTAAATCTCACATCAGGAAGATCTGCGTTCGATTTCATGGGCTGAAATAAATAGGCAGAAACATTACTACTAAAAAAACAAAAACTCTAAAAAGCCTAAAAATGACTTAAAAAGCAAGGAAATGTGGAACATTGTAATTAGCGAACATTAATAAAGCATAACTGTGCTTTGTTTCTAACTTTGGTAAGTACTCTGTAGCCAGAAGGAGAGGTGGGATTTCTGTGAAAGCCAAATTAAATGTGAATAGGTTTTGATAGTTATTGTATATAACAAGTGTAAACAGTTTTATTTGTAATTTTTCCCTTTCTGAGAAGGTAGAATAATAAGAAAAGGCAAAAGTACATCACAATAAAATTAATTAAGTTACATATTTTGATTACCAAATTATGGAAGCGTGGAGCTGCCACCCAGGCAAAAGCAAAATAAAGCTATATCACGTTATAACTTGAATGTTTATTGTTATAACATTATGCTTTTCATGTTTGTATAATATAATATCACGTTATTACAATATACATAATTGTCACGTTCGCACAATATTGTACGGACGTGATAATTATGTACATTGTTCGTACAATGTTGTTCAAACATGTTGTTCAAACATGAAAAGTATATTGTACTAACATGATAGTATATTGTTAGAACGATAACCTTTTCACGTTATAACGTGATATACTTATATTTCTCTTTGTCCTGGGTGGCAGCTCTACGCTTCCGTGCCAAATAAGCGAGAATAAAGTAATATTATATGAGAAAAGGCACCTGCTAGCTTGATGATGGAGGCTTCATAGACCGGCCACCCGCCTTTTGGCTCCTTGTCGCCACTCCACCAAATAAAGGTCCGTTTCCTCCATGCCGGCTAATTATTCATCCTCATTAAAATCTCGTATATGTTCAGTTGGCAGAATTGAGAATTTTACATCTTCCAACCACCTAATTAACGCGAACATAATCGGCTTGTTTCTTCCCGTCTCCTGTATCCGGCCGTTCCTCTCACTGTCGGAATTCGCGCCTCAGAGACGTCGTTATTTTTCAAAAAAAAAAAGAAAGAAAGAAAGAAAGAAACAGCAACAACTAATAAAGAGAGTTTTTGCACGTTCATTGCACATTTGTGGGAATGTTTAAATATTTAATTTTTATTAATTACTTTTCATTATATCTTTATTTTTTAAACCACCATGGCAATGCGCATGCGCATACTCTCCTGCACGCAAAGGGCTTTGGCGTTGACGTAATGTCGCAATGCATTGTGGGAGCGCAGCACCATCTTGGCTGGTCACGAATCAAAACAAGATTGCTACGAACCATTCTGAAACGTAGCTGAAAAGAAAAAGGACAGTATAGAGACAGATTGTGTCCAGATGCAAAGAGACGGTACTTGATTGGTGAAATGTGGACCTGTATGGAATATAGCCGTGGAGTAGAAACCCTGAAGACCAAACCGCTATTGACTTAGCATGATCTACTCTCATACCTTGTCTGTGGAGTCAGCGCATACACGGCGCACCAGTTTTGCAATTATAAATCTCTGGAGGCACATCCAATTCACCAAGGACTGGGTACAAGATTTGGCTATTTTTAAGCCTCCACGTTGTGAGTACGCCGTCATTCAAGCAAAGGTAAGTCAGCTTGAGTACTGCGAGTAAAATGTGTTTGATTCCCCCTGAACATTCAGATTAGTGCTAGCATAAATTCATTCATGAGTGGGAAATTACAGTGAGAACATGTGGAGGCTCTGTTAGAGGGATAACATAGTGAGTTCAGTGCATTGATGTGACATTGTCCTGAAAGATTTAGTTATTCTTTATGGTTAAAGAAATTACCCTAATTAATTCATATTTATTATAAATAATCCTAATTACACATCTTGCTTCCTTGTTTGTGTCCTGTGTCACTAAAAATACATTCTGTTTTAGTTTTATACATTGATTAATGACTTGCAGAATCTCCTTATCATATTAGGTGTCCATAATTGTCATTTAAAGTCGAACATTATGTTTTCTCCCTCTTGAAAGTGATTACATCCTTGCATTACATACTTTAGGTTCATTTTTTGCTGATAGGTTTCTAAAAAGAAACAGGCAGATTTAGAATATAACATGCAGCGTTCTATTGATGGATACATAAAAACACTTTATTTGTTACATTTATGATAAATGGATTTGAAAGTAGATAAAGCACATTTGTGTCGGCCTTGGCTTACTAAAGCTCTTGTCTTTAAATGAACTTTGTCTGTGTGTGTTTCAGGTGCTGCACTCTTAAAGACTGAATTGCAGCATTGCAGCCACAGGTCATTGTGAGCATCACAGGGAAGGTTGAAGCCGCCCACTGCACCTGTATGGCCGGAGTCGTGGAGACCTGCACCCATGTTGCTGCTCTTCTGTTTAATGTAGAAGCAACAGTGTTGATCTGTGGCACAAGGACTTTTACAGATGAACCTGCATACTGGGTTTTGCCTGGTAATATGACCAAGATACAGCCAGAGGTTGGCCATAAGATAGACTTCTCCTCTTCAGCTGCCCAAAAAAAGGTTCTTGATCAAAACATAAACAGACCATTCGTTGCGACAGGTAAAAGAAGCCGTCCTCAAAAAAGAAAAGTTCATCCTGCTACTGTGGAGGAGTTGGATCAACTGATGGGACAATATTTTTCCAAGCATAGTTCTGTTCTGAATAACCCATAATGTTTAATTTAGGGGGCCATGTAAATACTTTGCATTTACTGAATATGTACTTACTAAGTACCACTGTTCAAAAGTTGAATAAAGAAACAAAGAAATGTTTGCCTATTTTTAATTAAAAGCACTTTGTAGAACATCAAATCAGTTAAAATGTAGAATCAATGTTATGTATAGTTTACAAATGACAAAATGTTCACATAAAAAAATGACAGCATGTAAATAATATCACCCACTACTAGCATTCTGTAATTTACTGTCTCTTTTGAAAACGTATCAATACATAAACAGCACAAGACTTAGAAGTATTTAACAAGAGCATTTTTCCCTGGTTTTACTATCACACTGGGGCACATGTTCACCAAAACGCAGCAAACCTTTGCCATCTTATCCAGGAGGGTCACCTTTTCACCCTCACATGGAAAAAGTAATCTGATTGGCATGGTGGTATGTAGCATGTAGTTTGAAGCAGGGATTTCGTAGTGCCCCATGTGTAGTGTTGGAACCCAGTCAGGATGTGTTTCATTCATTTCATAGGCTGGTTTGCTGCAATAATGCCAAATAATTAGCAACTCTATAAATAGAAGGTAGTTCTGCATGTTTGTTCTAAGTTTGTGCTATGATCTCAGAGCGCATTGAAAATGAAACTAACAGGATATAAAGAATAATATGAACTTATTTAGAACTTACCTGAATGAAAACACTGAAGCACACCAACAGATATCTGTGGATGGTAGAGAACTGAATATCAGCTCGTCTCGCAGCTGCTATCCAGGCTAGACGCCTTCTTTTGGTAACATCCAACACATAAGCTCCCTCATGATGCTTCCAGGTGAGGAAACAATGAAAAGAGAGCCTGTTTTCAAGCTTATTCCTTTGCCGGTAGTGCAATCTAACATTACAACCGGCCACACAGCAAGCATTTGTTTGGCCTGCTAATATGGCGCCTCGACCAAAAATCCTGGCTACGCCCCATCCCATAAGATCACGCTCCAGAGTCCTATTAACGTGCTGCATTTTTAACTCTGACAGAGATGGAGAATGAGCCTATTTCCAAAAAAAGTAGAGTGTGTTCCTTTAAGTACTATATTGTAAATATTGTCAACAACTAAAGTGTACATAGCAGTTGTTGTATCTTGTTTACTGTATCACTGACAGATAATTTCAAAGTCAATGAGCGCTACATTATAGTGAGATATTGTGTAATGTGAAATACTGTAAGCAAATGAATAAACACCCTAATTCGTGATAGACCTTTGACTCTGTTTTGTTTGAATCCAACTGTTTTTTGCAGCTGTGCATAAAACATGTTACTTTTAGTATTATTATCATTATCATCATTATTGCACTAAATACATTTTAAATAAAGGTTGGAAATGTATTTTATTCACCCTAAAATATGTTTTGAAATGTATTTTGGTTTGAAAGAAATATATTTTCAATTTCAAAAATATATTTTTTGGAGCATCACAAATACAAAATATATTTACCATATATTTTAAATATATTTTGGCCAGGAAAAATGTATTTTTTTACCGTATGGGATAGAGCCGGTGAGAACAGCGAACTCCTGGCACATCGTTTTCAGACCCCGCGCGGTCAGGTTAAACCTTGATATATATTTCACTCAGATAACTTAAAAATGTTTGGCTGTTTTCAGTGTTATATTTTTGGTTCTGAGTAAATCGGTTTGGCTGAGATTAGCTGAATAAACATCAAACAGAAAAGTGATTAAACACAAGTGTGAGATGGTAAAGAATTTACTCCAGTGTCCTGTTATATTTTAGATAGCAAGAAGCAGATGGCTGAGTTTATCAAACTCCACCGAGAAAACGGTGACGCAAATCTGAAGGCTAGACCGTCCCATTTCACACCCTCACTCTTCCGGCCTTCTCGATCTTCAGAGGACCCGGCCTCTCAGTCTACGTGGGCCGGGTCCTCTGAAGGATGCAGCCCCTGAATTGAGACACAGCTAAAGACTTGCAATGAACATTAAAAAAATGTGGAGAAATACACAGTTTTATATCAGCTGTGTAAATAGACACAAATCTGGGTAAAGTCATTAAGTCCCCAAAACAACTAACATTAAGACATAATTTGATTTGTGACACAAATAACTAAAATGATTCAACAGTTTCCACAGGGCAAAGAAAAAAAAAAAGGAGGACATTTAATTTGAGAACATACTTAAGGAGTAGAAGGCTGCAAAAAATAACCTCTACTGAATTATATTTCCTGTTAGAGAAACAGTTTCAAGTGCCAACTCTTGAGTCTCTCTCTAAACTTCTCTAAACGATCCTGTGTGGTAATCTAATGAATCCAATCAAATAATATGAGATAATTTGGGGAAACACAAATCATAAGTATAAGTTCAGATACTTAAGTCATTAAGACTGGAAAAAAAAGTTGATTGGAAAAACAGGAATTTTTAAATGTTACTGTGACAGAGTAAGTAGTGAGAGAAATGACGCTTGCTACAACGTTTAAGTAATTTAGCATTTATCATTTTAGTAGAAAAGAAATTAAAACAAAATAAGAAAATGGGATATAGTAAAATTTGAAAAACTACTCAATAATACACTTTACAATTATATAAAATACATTCATATTAAAAACACTTCTACAAAATTCAAACTTCATCATGTTTAGATGTTTCTTACATATCTACACACAGAATTACTCATCATGATACTCATGAGCATGTTTATACTGGTGATCATGTGACATGTGTTGTTTGCAAACACCATAATCCACAGAGACTCCTGCATGACCTCATCTGTCATCTTGTCCATCACTCCTGCAAACAAGAAGGGGCTCAGAGCTGATTCCTGATGTAATCCCACCCCCATCTTAAACTGCTAAGATACAACCACACACCTCACTGCTGTCTCACTGTCCTCATACATGTCCTGCACCACCTTCACATACTTCTCTGCTACTCCTGAGATCCTCACGCAGTACCCCACACGCTTGGCACCATATCCTTTCTCTACAGGGTGGGCCATTTATATGGATACACCGTAATAAAATGGGAAAGGTTGGTGATATTAAAGTCCTGTTTGTGGCACATTAGTATATGTGAGGGGCAAACTCCTCAAGATGGGTGTTGACCATGGTGGCCATTTAGAAGTCGGCCATCTTGGATACAACTTTTGTTTTTTACAATAGGAAGAGGGCCATGTGACACATCAAACTTATTGGTAATGTCACAAGAAAAACAATGGTGTGCTTGGTTTCAACGTAACTTTATTCTTTCATGAGTTATTTACAAGTTTCTGACCACTTATAAAATGTGTTCAATGTGCTGCCCATTGTGTTGGATTGTCAATGCAACCCTCTTTTCCCACTCTTCACACACTGATAGCAACACCGCAGGAGAAATGCCAGCACAGGCATCCAGTATCCGTAGTTTCAGGTGCTGCACATCTTGTATCTTCACACCATAGACAATTGCCTTCAGATGACCCCAAAGATAAAAGTCTAAGGGGGTCAGATCGGGAGACCTTGGGGGCCATTCAACTGGCCCACGACGACCAATCCACTTTCCAGGAAACAAGATGGGTGGTGACCATGGTGGCCATTTAGAAGTCGGCCATCTTGGATACAACTTTTGTTTTTTCAATAGGAAGAGGGCCATGTGACACATCAAACTTATTGGTAATGTCACAAGAAAAACAATGGTGTGCTTGGTTTCAACGTAATTTTATTCTTTCATGAGTTATTTACAAGTTTCTCTTGGTTCACAGCCATTGACATGTCGAAGAGGCTAACACGTGAGGAGCGGATCGAAATTGTGTTGATATCTGGTGAACGCAGTAACCGGGTCATTGCAGCAGATTTCAATGCAAGACAGCCTGCGAGACCACCCATCTCCCATGCTACAGTTAGCAAACTGCTTGCTAAGTTTCGTGAAACTGGTTCAGTGTTGGATTTGCCAAAATGTGGACGCAAGAAAACTGTCACTAATGAAGAAACATCAGTGGCTGTCCTAGCTTCATTCAGCAAGAGCCCACAGCATAGCACTCGCCGCATGTCACTGGAGAGTGGCATTAGTCGAACATCCCTTCGGCGGATATTAGCTACTCACAAATGGCACCCTTACAAACTCCAGCTACTGCAGCATCTCAACGAGGATGACCCAGATCGGCGCACAGAATTTGCAGAATGGGCAAAACAAAAATTGGAACAGGACCCTCAGTTCACGCAGAAGATTTAGTTCAGTGATGAGGCAAACTTTTATGTGAATGGTGAAGTTAACAAACAAAACCACCGCTATTGCTCTGACACTAACCCACATTGGATGAATCCCTCCAAGACTGTTGGAACAACAAAAGTGATGGTTTGGCGTGGTATATGGGGTACAACAATAGTGGGTCCATTATTCATCAATGGTAACCTCAAGGCCACTGGATATTTGAAATTGCTACATGATGATGTGTTTCCCTCTTTATGCACTGAAGCTGGCACGTTCCCTGAGTTTTTCCAGCAAGATGGTGCACCACCACATTATGGGTGGCAGGTCCGAGCATTCCTAGATGAACAGTTTCCTGGAAAGTGGATTGGTCGTCGTGGGCCAGTTGAATGGCCCCCAAGGTCTCCCGATCTGACCCCCTTAGACTTTTATCTTTGGGGTCATCTGAAGGCAATTGTCTATGGTGTGAAGATACAAGATGTGCAGCACCTGAAACTACGGATACTGGATGCCTGTGCTGGCATTTCTCCTGCGGTGTTGCTATCAGTGTGTGAAGAGTGGGAGAAGAGGGTTGCATTGACAATCCAACACAATGGGCAGCACATTGAACACATTTTATAAGTGGTCAGAAACTTGTAAATAACTCATGAAAGAATAAAGTTACGTTGAAACCAAGCACACCATTGTTTTTCTTGTGACATTACCAATAAGTTTGATGTGTCACATGGCCCTCTTCCTATTGAAAAAACATAAGTTGTATCCAAGATGGTCGACTTCTAAATGGCCACCATGGTCACCACCCATCTTGAGGAGTTTGCCCCCTCACATATACTAATGTGCCACAAACAGGACTTTAATATCACCAACCATTCCCATGTTATTACGGTGTATCCATATAAATGGCCCGCCCTGTAGATCCACAAAGACACAGTGAAGCTCCCTCTGACCTTCCTTATACTTCTTTCTCAGCATGAAGCCATATGCTGCCATATCACTGACTGTCACCTCTCTTCCTAACTTAGCTTTAACAACTCTTGTCCACAGGATCACGGTGTGACTCGACTTTAATATCCAGCAGCTGTAAAAATGTTAATGAACAAAAGTTTAAGAATGAATGTTTTTCTTTTTCATGTTGTGGTCCATCTTCTCTCGTTTTGTTGATGTCGTGCCTCTCTTTAGGGATCTTCAAAAGTAAACACATAAAATGAAATAAATGAAAACAGAATAAAGTAGAACTAACTAAAGAACAGGTTTAATGGTACTGAAGGCGTTTAAAAGGGCTACAAATCTGAGTTTCATCATTAGGACATCTAATTAAAGCTCGCCTCAAACCCAATGATAGAAAAGTTTGATGCATATTTCATCCCTGAAACTCAATATTTAGTACAGTTAATATTTGTACCTGTAGCTGAGTTTGGATCTACATTATGGTAGTCAGAGGATTCCTCTGGATCATCACGCTTTCCTGTAACATTAACACAGAAAATGTATGTGGGTATCATGTCTCTGAGGGGCGTTAAAATTTAAACAGTACTGTATACAAATAATATGTTATTTATTGAAACCTATATGTTACATATATTTACAGGTATGATATTCAGAAGTGCACATGCTTTTGGCTACATGATACATTTGCATTTATAATTGAACATATTATAACAATTGAACATTTTTCATATTTTTTGTACTCACTCCTCTGTCCAGCACTTCTCAGCTGAAGAGAGATATTTCTGTAGTCATCTGTCCGTCCACCTAAAATGAGGACAATTGTACTATTTAAAACTTTTATTTCTCAGTAAAAATACGATTTTGATCTACTCGTTATTTAAAAAACAAAGAAATATCTTATACTGTACCAGTGTTTTCAGAAGATCTACATGACTCATAGACGTTCATGTCACCTTTGGGTCAGTGAGAATCAAGACAATGATAAAAAAATCACTCTGTGTGCAGTAAACTTGCAGCTACATTATAACTGTGAAGATGCGTATAGAAAGGTTCAGCTATAAATGCTCTTATTCTGTAACAGGTGTGTGGCTGACCGTGAAGAAGAGAGGAATATATTTGCTGCTGATTTTCATCCTGGCTCATAGTTTGAACTGTAGCAGCAGTCTGACTGGTTTCCTGAGACTGGGCTGGTCTGAGGTTTTAAACAGGTTCAAGTTACAATGAATGTGTTACATAGTGTTTGTTCACTGAAGACAAGAAAAGAAAGTGTTTTACCTGATACAAAGTGTACCTATGGAGAAGACAGTAATGATAATATTTAATGGGTGAGTATTACAAATAAATTATAATTGTCCATACCATGGCAGTGTCTGGCAGTTAATATATGAAATAAATAAAAATAAATAAATTCACCCTTTGGTTTTTTGTGCCAACAACAGAGCAGCAGGGACAGCAGGAGAATCAGTGAGACACCACTAACCAGCCCCATGATTAGAGAGACAGAAAGTGAAGATCTGGATGCTGTAACAATAAAGAAAAAAAATTAGCTTCATCTTTAATAATATAACCCAATCAATGGAATACATCATGGGCAAAGGACACTCTGGGCCTGACAGGCATTTTCTGGCGTGTCTGAAGATGTCTGTAAATGTTTGCTAAATCAGAAAGTCATCTCATCAAACTGTGGAGATGGAAAATATTGTGAATGGTTACACAGCAATGACTGGAAGATTATATAATCTATTATATTACAGATACTATTATATATATATATATATATATAATGTATAAAAGTGGTTAAAAATACAAACTATGAAATACAATTTTAGTTCAAAATAAGGGTTTGCATACTTTACGTGGGCAGGACCATTTTAACCTTCTTTTAACCTTTTAATCTTCTTCATTTTCACACTTACATTTTGTAGACTGTCACTACTGGGCGGCTGGTTTTATTTGATGAGCCTTTTGTTTAAATCTTTTGAAACAGAGACAGCAGGGTATTTCTTTTCTGTCTACAACTGTATCGTTCACACTTACCTTTTACAGACATCCAACTTTCTGGTGACTCATCCCCTGAATATTCACACTTGTAGAAGCCTTCATCAGACTTTGACACTGCAGGGATATTTAGCTTTTGTCGGTCATCATTTTGAATTAATTTCCCATTTTTGTAGAATGCAACAGTGGAATTGAAGTTTCCTGTCCTCAACTTGCAGCCAAGAGCAACAGAGTCCCCCTCATTGACTGGATGGACAGGGCTCACCAGGATCACACCAGTAACTGTAAAAGCCATTAAAATATGAGAGAACCTGCAAACATACAGTCTACAGTTTCCCTCCTTGTTTGGTAAATGAAGACAGTGGCACCAACAGCTCTAATCCTGTTCTTTGTTATGTTTTATTAGTATTATTTTTCCTCACACCTTTAACCACAGCATGATCATTTAAGTTAAAGCTGGATTTCAGATGCATTTTTGGCTACATCCTCTCATAATTATGAATACTGTAATGACACAAAGCTATTACCACACCTATAATCATGGGCTTACATTTCTGCTTCATCCTCTGCAATGTTGGATTTATTTGTAAATAAATAAATAACTCAGAAATGAGCACAATGTGTGCAATGGCTGTACTGTGAATTTAAATCTTGTTGGTTCCACTTAATGGAAAACTAAACTCTTGGTATCATCATAGTTATGTGGAAAATATATTTCTAAAATGTAGATATTGAACCATATAATGAAACATGGCAAAATTTGTATAGATACATGTTCTATTCTGCTGTATACACATTGTAATAAGATGACTTGCAGCAAGGTTAGATTTTTTTTCCTAATGCAATATAAACTAATGTGGTACATACAGTATTCTGTTGATTGTTTGCACTTCTATGTTGCAGATTAGTCAGTGTTTCAAGGTTACTATGCCATTCAGAAATACAGGCTACAGGTCTAACATGCAAAGAAGAGGCCATGTGGGAACATCATTCAGTGTCTTGTTTTGGCCAAAATTCATTTGAATGAAACCGAGATAAAGCAGAAAATTGTTTTCTTGTTCAGATTAATAAAAATTTGAAATTCTTTTTAAAATACATAAATGCCACATCCACTGGACTAAAGAAAAGGACCATCCACGTTGTTATTAGGGCTCAGTTCTAAAGTTTGGATCTCTGATGGTTTAAGGTGCTTTAGTGACTATGGAATATGAGTTGCTTGGATCATCTGAAAAGGCACCATCAATGTTGAAAAGTATACAGAGATTTTAGAGCAAAATATGCTCTCATACAGATGACTTTTTTCATGAAAGGCCTTGCATATTAGAAGAATACAGAAGCTGAACTGGGCTGCCTGGAGTCTCAGTCTTTCACCATTTGAAAACAATTTGTGTTTGAAATGAAAAACATGACAAAGAAGGCCCAGGATTGTTGAGCAGATATAATCCTCTATCAGAAAACTATGCGATAATATTGCTCTCCCAAAGGTCCAGCAGCTGGTTTCTACAGTCCCCAGATGTTTATAGACTGTTGTTAAAAGAAGTGGAGATGCTACACAGTGGTAAATGTGGCCCTGTCCCTTTTTTGTGATGTGTTGCTGCCACCACATTCAAAATGACTTATTTCTTAGAATTATACACTTTCTCATTTTAAAAGCTTAAACATAGATACTGTTTTCTTTCTTTATTTATATTTTACACAGCATCCAAACTCTTTAGAATTAGGGATGTAAAGACCTACAACGTGCAGTGATGTTGATTCCATTGCTGAACTGTCCTGATTCAGACTCACACCAGTGCACAGCATACCGGTGGTACCAGTCAAGATCTATGTTGCATGTGGATTCGGTCATTATCCCCCAGTCTCCACATTCCAGGAGTTTTCTCAGGTATCTGTGCTGAGTAAATATCATCACTCTCCACTGAGAAGAGTTTCCAGAACAATTCAGAGTTACTGAATCATAGATGAAGTGCTGCACACTGTTAGGACTGACTGTGAGAGAGGCTGCTGAATTTAAATCTGTAGAAAAACAAGAACTGTCATTTTTTTGATATATTAATAGATTGGAGACTGTGAATGCAATAATAACACTTTTTTTTTTTCTTTTTGAATTATGAGCAAAAATACTGACCTCCGGACCACACAAACACTGTTTCACTATAGTCAGTTTGATACTCTGGGTCTCCTCTTCCAGCTCTGCACACATATCCTGCTGTGTTTGTCTGTCCATGAATGATGTAGGAGTCCTGTGCAGTCCCATTGCCATCAGGCAGCAGCTCATAAATGTAATATTCATAGCTGTATGTTTTCAGATCAGGAACAGCTTTATACCAGTAGAAGCTCCATCCTGCAGACGGATGTTCAACCTCACAGTTCAGAGTTACTGAGGCTCCAGGACTCAGCCATGATGGAGACACAGTGAGGACAGGATGGGGTTCTGTTGGGAAATTATATTTTCAGAGTGAGATCAAGTATAAGATCCTTAAGGACAGATTGTCTTTTAACAAATGCAAGCGCACAATTTACATTACATTTATAATTCACTCACCATAATCTATCTTTAGTTGAAAGGATGCACTCCATATTGTTGAATTCTGTTGTGCACTTCTCATCCTGCCCTTACACCAGTAGTGCCCATGGTGTGATTCAGAAACAGAGTTAATCTTGTATTCATTTTGGTTTGGAGGTTGATGCGAGCTGCTTGTTGCCCACTCATAATCCCACTCAGTGTCTTCTCCTGGGATCTCACATTTCAAAGTGATTGTCTCTCTGCTGTATACCTCAGGCCAGTTTGGATGCAGAGTCACAGCAGGCCTGTTTCTAACTGTTAAACAGATAATAAAAAACAAACAAAAATACTTTTTTAACATCTTCTATCTTCCATTTAAAAAACAAAACATTCACCATGACTCACCAGTTTTCTTAATACTGATCACATCACTGTAGTCTGTGTAGTAAACTGGGTTGCCTCGTCCTCCTCTGCACCAATAGTCTCCTTCCTGTGATACACCGATTTGTCCATCAGAGTGGAGAACAACTTCTGCCATCGTCAGTGGTTCTGAGGTTTTCTTGCCTCTGTACCAGTAGAAACTCCAACCAGGAGTAGATGGTGTCACAGAGCAGGTCAGGGTGACTGTGTCACCTTCTGGAAGGACTCTACTGTCAGCACTGATGCTGGACTTTGGTCTGTTTCCTGTTTAATTAAAAGAAATGTATAATAAAATTACAGTGAAACAATTACTGCCCCTTTGCTTTAGAGACAATTACAATTTTACAAATAATTCTTAAACGATACATTGTATATCTTAGGCTACGTTCACACTGCAGGTCTTAATGCTCAATTCCGATTTTTTGATCAAATCTAATTTTTTTGTCTGCTTGTTCACACTACAAATAAAATGCGACAGCAAACGCGCTCTAGTGTGAACCCTCAAAGCGGCCCGCATGCGCAAAAGAAGACATCACACACAACGCGCTCTGTTTAGACCCAGACCAAACAGTATTGTTTGACTGTTTCAGACTTTACGTTTCCCAATTTTGTTTTAAGTTATTAAGTTATTTTGTTATTTACATATGGCCTAATAATGATTGTGGAAAAGAGGAAATTGCCGGGTCCATTGCCTTTTTTGGAAGAAGATGCCAAAAAGAGGAACCTCTATGTTGCACTTTATGCTTAAAATACATGAATGTTCTGTACATGCAAATTATGTGCTTGTAAACGCAAGAAGGGGCGTTATAACACCCTGATGCTATAAAAGCAGTCTGAAGTATAATTTTGGTGAAGACCCTTGCTGACATGTGCAGTGACTGTCTTCCCGCGCGAAAACTTCAATAAAAAGATCGCTTTGACCCAAATCTTC
Organism: Oreochromis niloticus; assembly: GCF_001858045.2. NCBI lineage: Eukaryota > Metazoa > Chordata > Actinopteri > Cichliformes > Cichlidae > Oreochromis > Oreochromis niloticus. The sequence continues at coordinate 103,335 of NW_020328778.1, forward strand.
TGGACTGTCTTGCCTTTGTACTCTCCACCAATTCTGAACCCATAACATGATCCTTATTGCTGTTTTAGAGAGGAGCGGTGCTTCAAAGGATAGTTGCAGATTTCTGTCAGAATCTGCAGATTATACAGTACAAATAAAATGTTCACGTTTCTCCAACGTTGTCTTCCCAACAGTTTCACTAACATCTACACTGGATGGCCAGGAAGTGTTCACGATGTCTTCTCCGGCGCTGATAATTGGCGTCTGTCTGTGTCAGTGACGTAAAAGATGGATTTAATGTGACATGACCATTCAAACAGCAGTCGCTTTCTAAAACATCGGATATGTATCGGATTCAGTACCACATACGAAAGTGACCCAGATCTGATTTGAAAATATCACATTTGTGCCGTTCACACTGTCATACCATGATCGGATATGGGTCGCATAGGGTCAAAAAAATCGGATTTGATGCGCTTTCGCCTGCAGTGTGAACGTAGCCTTATTCAGTAGCACTAAGCCTGTACCAAGTATGTATGTTTGCATCACATTTATGAAATATTAACATTTGCATTTATATGCTTTTGTCAAACTCTGTTTATTTTTGCAGTCATCTGTTGGTAACAAATGCACTGTTATGAAAAAATTAGGACCGCACACTGAATATTCAGTTCTTAATAAGGAATATTCACATATCAAAGTCTAATTTTGTTATTATTTATTTTGGTAGAAGAAACTTTAACAGCAGGTGAATAACCAACAATATATATATACAGTATATATATCTTCACATCTCATTGTGTTCACTCTCACTTCAACAGTCAGGAGCACAGCAAACTGAATGTGTAAAGGTTTAAACAGGGAAAGCTTCATTACAAATGCTGAGTCACAAAGTTCTAATCATGTACACCTGATATGATACATCTATGTGTGATTTTAGCCATTTCAAGTGGAAATAAATATCAGGGTGCCCCAAGACAATGCTATTTTTAAGAGTTACATATTGCAGATAATTCTCCAAAGTCCTTTTTAATTGTATAACTATATTACTTTGATCTCCCAGTATTGTTCAAATTTATATTAAATTGAATTGCATTTAATTCTGACGTTCTCTACCCTTTTCATCAATATTCTCAAAGCAAATATCACATCTGCAATGCTCTTCTAGCCATGACTCCATCCTGCTTGCTTACTAATCATCACCGCCCTTCTCAACTTAGCTTCAACAAGTGTTTCCCATATTTTCATGTTATGGCTCATCAGTCTCATCGCTGTCACTACAGCTCTACAGTTCACCCTTGTTTCCATCCTCTCTCTCATTTTCTACATTCATGAGTTCTTCAAAGTATTCCTTCAGTCTTCTCCATCTTCTCTGCTATAACTGGAGCTTCGGTGGATCCAACCTGTCCATCCGGCTCTACTGAACTTGTCAGTGGAGACTCTTCTTCCAAGGCAAATGAAGATTATGGGAATCTTCGCCCACTAAGCCACCCGCTACAACATGAGGAGAGGATATTTCATTTGACTTTTATTAATGCTAGATCATTAACAAACAAGGCTTTTCTGTTAAATGAATTCTTCACCTCACAGGACTTTAATGTTTCCCACAGATGCTTGTCTTAGTACTGGTGAGTCCAGCCTATTCTTACAACTACTTCCTCTTGTCTGTTTTTCAGCTCTCTTTGCACTACTGGCAGAGGTGGGGGTTAGCAACTGTTTTCAAATCCAGTTTCCAATGTTGACATTTATACTGTACTGTGCACTTTGACCTACCACTAAGATTTTTTAAATAGAATTTGTAGAGTTTGTGGGTGAAATAACATTGAATTATGATCACTTCTAAAGGCCGGGGTCTTTCTGTGTGGAGTTTGTATGTTCTCCCCGTGTTTGCGTGGGTTCTCTCCGGGTACTCCGGCTTCCTCCCACAGTCCAAAGACATGGAGTTTGTGGGGATAGGTTAATTGGTAAATCCAAATTGCCCATAGGTGTGAATGCGCGAGTGAATGTGAGCGCGAATGGTTGTCTGTCCCTGTGTGTGAGCCCTGTGACAGACTGGAGACCTGTCCACGGTGTACCCCGCCTCTCGCCCTATGACAGCTGCGATAGGCTCCAGCGCCCCCTGCGACCCTGAAAAGGATACGCGGAAGCGAATGGATGGATGGATGGATGGAGTCTTGGTTAAATAATGTCTTCATCTTGTTGAAAGACTTAACCTCACTTACTCAGTGACTTGTCCAACATAGGTAAAGGGACACACACACCAGACCTTCTGTCCCACACAGATTTATGACACATGTATTTCAGACCATGATGCTGTTTTACCTTCTGTTTCTTGGTTCTCAAATTAAATAGTATTGCCCAGCTTATCGAATTCACATAAATTCTTTAACAGCATCTTTGTTTTCATGAGATTTTAATGATCTTAAACTTTTCATTTGAAAATACTTCATGAGGAAGCACTTGCTCTCTTACTAGTTGATAATAAATGAATCCTTACATGCATAAATGTTCATCTGAATACTTTTTTTACTTACACATAACACACATTTTTCACATAATACTACTGCTATTAGTTCTAATTGTTTTATACTTGATGAAATGCTTAATTTAGAAATGCTCATTTATAAACAACAAAAATGCCGTCATTAAACACGCTATGACCTGTTAATGAAGAATAATGATTTTATCATTATTAGTTGTAATGTTTATTATGCCATAAGGTTTTATAAATGATCAATCATGCACCAATAAATTAGTGATAACTCATACTATGTAGTTGTAATATAAACTATAAAATGTTATAAATTGTTACCCTTGTGCCTTATATAGGTATAACAAAACTAAACTTTCTTACCAGAGACTGTCAGTGTGATGACATCACTCCACTCTGTCACAGAGTACAGCTCCTGTTTGTTTTTACCCATACACCTGTAGCTTCCACTGCTGATCACAGATGCATTAAGATTGATGGATGCATCATTTGCCAGACCTGTGCTTGAGTCGGGTTTCCTCCACTCATACTCCCACTCAGTGCGTCTACCTAAAGAAATCTGACATCTAACAGTGATCTTCTCACCACTGAATATCAGAGGCCAGCTGGGCTCCAGGGACACAACTGCTTTGTTGGAAACTGTTTACAAAAACAAAACTCTAATTGGTCCAGTTTTAAATATTTCTGCATCCCATGTTAATCCAAATGAAAACGCTTAAACTCACCTCTTTTTTCAATAGTGATTGGATGACTGTCCTCTGTGAAGAAAACTGGGTTTCCTCTCCCTCCCTTGCAGTAGTAGATGCCTCCCTGTGTGACAGTGATCATTTGATCTGGTTCTTCGTTTCTAATCACCTGAATTTCTGAAAAGACTGAGGCACGTCTGAACCAGGAGTATTTCCACTCATTGTAGCTCCCCACAGAGCAGCTGAGTGTTGCATTGCCTCCAGCTGGTATTGTTCTCCTATCAGCAGTAATTGTGGGTCTGGGCTTGTTTGCTGTTTGTTAGAGTAAATAAAGATGTTTTACTATAGTTGGACAGATGAAAAAGAGTAGATAAAAAACACTCAAAGATGATTTTACTTACAGACTTTTAGTGTAAAAGCATCACTCCAAGCTGTTGAGAAGAACAAGTCTCTTCTACCCTTACACCAATATTGCCCGCTGTAGGAAAATGAAGCCCTGCTGATGTTGTATTCACTGTGTGTGGGAGGTGTTTTTGAGCTTGTTGTTCTCCATTCATACTGCCACTCAGTGTTTCCTCCTCCTTGGATCTCACATTTGATGGTGATCATCTCACCGCTGAATATCTGAGTCCAGTTCTGTTGCAGAGTCACAAAGGCCCTGTTGGACACTTTTCATACCAAAAATTAATTAATACAGAAAAGTTTGGTCATCATAAATGTTTGTCCCTTTATTTCTTACAAAAGTTATCAAACTCACATGTTTTCTGAATGTGATACACTTTGCTGAGTTTTGTGAAGAAAACTGGGTTTCCTCTTCTTCCTCTGCACCGATAGATGCCTTCGTCTGAGACACTAACAAAGTTCTGCAAAGTGTTCGTATTAATTGCTACTTCATGAGAATCTGGGATTTGTCTGAACCAATCAAATGTCCAGCCAGCAGAGCCCTGAACAGAGCAGGTCAGTGTCACCGAGCCCCCCACTGGAATAGTTGTCTTGTCTGCTGTTATAGTCGCCGTGGGTCTGAGTGCTGTTTGATTTAGAATATGCTGTTTTTGTTATTAATACATTTTTTGGGGGAAAAGCTCAACTTTAACAATTTCTCATAATATGTAGAATAAAAGGCTGTGAAGTAATTCATGAAGGCAGCATCTCATGTGACCAATTCTTCTCACTTCTCTCATATCATACTATACATAACATACACTTCGCTGTATGTCATGCACTAAAGTTCACACTGCTTCCTAATTTGGTGTCATCTTCACCAGTTGTCACAATGCTCAGCTAAAAGCATCATCTTACTTTATATATTTACTTCCTGCTACATTTGCAGCCTTCACAGGTCGACTCTGAGTTTGTAACCTAGCAAGAAATTTCTGCTTATTGTTACTCTCCACGCCCTGCTGTGCAGAGATCATTACATCAACAAGAATAAAAGAAAAATACAAAACAGAAACTTTGGAATAACATAAATTGAAACTTTGATGCTGGAGTTGCACATTTAACACAGCTGTGCTACTGTTGAATGAAAGCCTAATAAATATGATACAGTAGCTTACCTGATATGGACAGAGTCAGGTTATTACTCTGTTTTGTAAAATCTTTCAAGTCATTGTGGCGACCAATACATTGATAATTCCCACTCAGCTCTGCTGTCAGGTAAAGTGAGTAGGAGCTACTTTTACTGAAGTGGACCATTTCTTGATCATTCCAGTTGAATTTGTAAAGCCAGTCAGTGGCATTTCCCTCTCTCATGTCACAGATGAAGGTTACAGACTCTCCAGCAAATAAATGGGACACGTTTGGTTTAAGGCTCAGCTCAGCATCTAAAATCCAACATGAACATAAATACACAGAAAAAGTTCAGACAAGATTTGGTTTTAATGAAGAGGAAGATTTCTCACTTTACAGGAAACACTTTATGTATTTACAACAGAAAATAATGTGTAAAAATGAAGAAAAAACAAGAATGTTATTAAATTCATAGAAAAATAAAAAAGGAAGAAAGCTGTTCAGTTACCTTGAGCGTCTCCACAGCAGAGGGTAATATTCAGCACTGTAACAAAGATTCATATCATTCAATCATCAGCGGTCACATGTCGCAAATAAAAGCCTTTTTAATGAATAGAATTTTAACATTAGCAGCAATAGTTGGACAAACATTTCACACTCAATATAGTTCAGTCTTTATCAGGCAAACAAAGGAAGTTACTTATACTCACAGAATAAGCACAGCACACTGAGCACAGTGAGCCCCATCCTCACACTAAGTGCTGAAAGTCTGTCACTGCTACTGACAACAGAAACACTGAAACAGAAGTGAGAAACAGAGAATGTGAGAAAATAATAATGTTTCACCTGATTATGGGAGTAGAGGCTTTCTGCAACCTTGTTTTCTGTGTTCAGCCTTTCACTGCTACTTCTCTTTTAGCCCTACATGAGGACACTGATGACAGATCTTATTTTTAACTGCTGACACTTCCTGTTTTACTGTGGACAGTATGCAGACCTGACATTATATATGATCCCTGCTTCTGAAACTAAATTGTAACTGCTCAGATGATTATGTTTGGGAAAGTGATTTGTCGTAGTGTTTTAAGATTATAAGAGTGTCACCAACGGTTGAATTTAAAAACAAATTCAAAGAAAAAAAAAAGGCAAAATTTATCATTGTCTGTCTTGTGTTTTTCACTACTTAAAATCTGGGGTTCAAACGAGAGGTAGCAAATAAATTCAAGCCTGAATGTAGATTTTCTCTGGGGCAGATTGTTAGAACAATAATGCTTTAAAAAAAAAAAAAAACAGAAAAAGAAGGAGCCTCAGCTAACGCCTTATGTAGTGGCTTCCTGATGAGATGATGTGAGTGGCAGGTTGCTGCAGCTGCGTTCAGCCAGAGGCAGGAACCTGTAGCGGGTCCTGCCCATAGACAGACACGCATGCACAGAAGAGAGAGAGATAGGGAGAAAAACTAAACTTGGAGCAGGAAGTTTAGGAGGACTAGGGGACCATGACACTGACGGTTAGCATGTGGTCAATGAAGTCAACTTCTTTTTCACACCTTCCAATGTGCTGCTAGATCAGGGTTTTGACATCATGTCAGACACTGAGCTTTATACATATGTAAACAAACTTCTTTATATATTTATAATGGATTCAGGAAAGGTGTGCAATTAAACATGCCATACAGTTAAAGATCAACAGGGTTTATAAAAGTATTACAGCATCTGACACTCCTGTGGTTTTGAATAAAAAGTCCGCTGTTGTGTTTTTTTTTATATATAAATGAGGAAGTGTAGAGTGAAATGTTAGAAAATAGCTACTTCATGCAAGACAGAGGAATAAAGGTCTTTGCATTAAAAGACTACAACTAAGATACTGAAATATATGAGTTGTTTCACCTACTGCGAAATCAGAATGACAAATGGAGCAACATAGTCATCCATTGCGTGGCAGGTTTGTCAGAGAAACTCATCCCACGACCAGAATTCTCAAACATAAATATCACATTTTATGTTCAAAATTAAATGTCATGCACAGTAGCATGCAGGTTAGAAAAGTGCAGCTGTAACATATGCAGTGTTAACCCTTAAGGACAAGAATACTACATGGCAGTTGCTCAAATTCCAAACATCAAAACTTGACACAGAAGAAATGTAACAACACTGTTAGCCTTTGCAGTAATTTCCATAGCTTAGTACTGCAAAATCAACAGTAAAAACCTCTAAAGGATGTTTGCAGTTTAGTACTGTAATTTGCATGTAATTGCGGGAAAATTCCATGAGATTACATTATTTTTACGGTAACTCACCGTACTCATGGAAACAGCTGTAAAATACAGCAAATGTAACAATTGGTGATGTTACTGAGATTATACTATTACACCATCTGGATTTCTGTTGTTTTCTACTGTAGATCTAAGAGTAACTACTTAAATCCTCATTCAGAGTGTATTACTATAAAATGCGATTCACTATGAAAGTAGTATAACATATAAACTACAATATACAGCATCATTTTTAACTTAAGGAGTTAGTTGCAGCCACACCAAAATAGAATTCCTTGAACTGAATGGAACCTCATATATTAATAAATGTATTTGTTTATTCAAACAATGTGAAACATTATTACAGCCCACTTTGTATTAAACAACCAGTCTCACTCTTACAAAAAAAGAATATTTAAGTATAAGTATACTTTAAAAACTAGAAACACAAGCAAGTATACCTTTAGTTTACTTTGTATGTATTTTCTTCCTTTGTTAGACCAAATTACATTTAAGCATACTTTAAGTACAGTTAGAAGTATACAGAAAAGTATAAGTACATTTAGTCTATACTTGTAGTATAGTAGTGCTTGTAGTATACTATGTAGTATGTAATTTATTTGAAGTATACCTGAGGTTTACTAAGTACAAAGAAATACCCAGCATGCATTGCAGTGCTTTAACTGTGAAATTAAAACAACTATGAAACAAATGATTGATGTTTTAAGACAAGAATCTATCAAAAATTCTTGTGCAATGTTTTTTACCTTTTGAACAGAGTAAGTGGGGTAAATCATTAATTTAAAAAAATGAAATTGTTCAAACCGTGAGTGAAAAGGGTCAATAGTTAATAAACCTCAACTCTCAAAACACTTTCTCACCTGTTCACAATATAATTCTGGTACTTGAACTATGGTTGTAATTGTCTATAAATGAAGCTTTCTAATAGTTAGAACTGTTATCTGATATCTGGCGAATGAAGAGATTTGTTACATGTGAGAAATATGTTTCAATTGCAATTTAATTACTGTTTTTCATCAGAAGTAACTCAAATATAAACTAAAAAGTAAGTTAATAGTATACTTGTAAGGTTAGTATTGTGATAGAGTCGAGTATATTTTAATTATACTCTTGTAGACATTATGCTAGTACATTTATGGTGAACAAAAAGTACATGTAAAAGTTAATTTCAAGAATACTGTTATGTACTAAAACGGGGGCCAATATACTCCCAAGAAGCATTATTAGTATACGTACTAGGTGAGGCATACTTGGGAAATATAATTGAAGTATACTTATTTTTTGTATGGCCAGCAACAAAAACTAATGGCTACATTTAGAGTAATGTTTAAAAATGACTTCATTTAGCAGTGTGTTCCTTTTTTCTCTTCTTATTCTTTCTTATACTGGACCTTCATTTGTTTTGTATAAGGTGGTACTTTTTAAGACACCTCTGCCTAACTACAGTGAACTAACCTAATAATATGCTCTGGTCGTCATTTTACACAAGTTAAGGTGTCACATCCATGAAACCTACACCACTAACCAGCATCAGTCCTACAACTTCACTCTCAAAATTAATAAATTATGGGACAAGCAGAAACTGTATTTTTAGCGGTGCATTTTGTGGCAGGCCAGACTGCTATTAAATGCACTTTCCTAAAGAAATAATTCCTTTGTAGCACCACTTCGTCTTAGTTCAGAAGAGATGTCCTGGATATACGTCATAATGTAACACGGGTGTTTATGTTTGTTCATGTTTAGCGCGTTGGGTTGTGTTTTTAAAGCGATTGTTACGTTTTTAAAGCTTTTTAATGCGACAGGTGCGATAGCCGACACCACACCTTCACCTGACGTACAACGTGACGTATGACGCACACGTCGGGTATTCAATTTCAAAACAACAATGGGGATAGAAAATATTGCTCGAGTGGTTAATGCTCCTTTCGCTGGTTGCCAACCACCATTAAATAACAACAAGAAGAAAATATTGATCTGCTTTTCTTAGTTTTGCACGTTTAAGACGAAATTCAGACTCAAACAAAGCTGCAAAGCAGGAGAACAACATGGCCATCAACTATTCTGTGCCACAGATCCAGTTCGCTGCAGCACAGAGTGATGATGAGACCGTTAACATGTGCAACTTAGAAGTAGTCAGAGGTAACTGGATGTTCAATCGGGTTAAATGCAAGGTTGATTGGATTATATCTGAAGATCGTATGCTATTCGTGACAACTCTGCTAGACTCCAAATTGCTCGTCCATGCGGGAGTATCTCAAAAGAAAATGAAACCACTAAACACTTTTCCCCTAAAACTGACTGACATGGGACACATTAAAGTTGGATTGACACCAGCTAATCAGTCTGAAGGTAAGTGTTTTTTCACTTATTCGAGAGAAGTCCGAAATGCGTTCTTATTACTGTTTGTTTTGACTTTTAAGCTACCCTTCCAGGTTATTTTCATTCAAATGCTAAGACAAAATGTCAATAGCTATGAATGTGGAGACTCAAAAGACTAGTTAGGTAATAGTTGCCGATGGATTTATGAGACTTGATAGAAACTTGGACGTTTGCAACAGGTGAATCGGTGAACTACCGAGGTTGCGCCCAAATGCTTATAGCTGGTCAGTGTTTTCAGGTGTGCTTGTACTACCTGTACGGTGCGGAGTGCTGACTAAGTCATGTTAAACCCATTAAAGCGTCGAGCTCAAATATCTTTTCATTTTTGTACACTGCTCTCTTGTCGGCACACATTTTCTGTTTATTGAAGCCTTTTGTGAATAATTTTGATCATGTAAAAACTGGGAATTGGTCCCTATTACAATAATCTTATTTTTTTTGCATTGCATATGTCATTTAGGAAAGGTAATTGGTCATTGAACTTTTTGCAACTATATGTATTTCTAAATTTTGTGGCTTCCGTGCACGCAAATTTATATTGTTCAGTTTGCATGTTAAAAGCCACAAACATGTAGCTAACTATAGGCTTTCTTGTGAAACTGAGAACTGTCCTGCCACGCTCAGATCATTTTCTGCTGTTCATTCACATATGCATTGGAATCCCAGAACAAGAAGGGAGACCACTGAGGAGGAGTTTTATAAGTTCACTGGTGACCTCAGCTGTCAAGTTCCTGGATGTGGGTATGCTGCACAAAACTTCACAACTCTTTGTGCCCCTCTCAGATTTCATATCAAAGATGGGGAAAAAAGTATTATGGCCATTTGAAGGTTGCTCTAAATACTTCAGTGTCCGAACATCATTTTCCAGCCATATTTCTCGAAAACATAAGTAAACAGTTCAGCAGTCAAGGCAACAAGAAATTGGGGGATTTGCCATAATACAAGGACAGGACACAGTTAATCTATTAGAAGACAGTTGACTTTGTGTCATTTAAAAATGCAGGCTAAAATGCTCTTGCCAACCAGCACTATACAGAGCATCATAGAGGAATTTCAGGATCTTTGCAGCTGTGCAATGCACGAAACAAAAGTAGACACTGAATCTAACACCATTAACCCTTCGTTGGTAATGGTAGGACTAAGGGTGGAAATTGTGACAAACTGTAAAATATACTGTATTTTACGATGTATTTTTCAACTTTTCAATGCAAGACCTTGAGTTTGTAGTTCTTTTGCAGTCCTGGGATTGATTTTCATCTTCAGACAAGGTCCCCAAAACTGCCTTTCTGTTAGTACTCAATCCTAATTGCAGGGTTCATCTTTTAGTGAGGACATATTTGTTGAAATAGTCATATAAAGTTGCTTTTCCAATGATCTCTCTCTCTCTCTTTTTTTTAGATGGCAGACCAAAGAACCTGAGTGACACCATTACTCTGGAGCTTGGGAAAGATTTCCACTCCAACTGTCGCATGCAATCACAAGAGGAGACAGAGGTCATCCAGAGGACAGGAGAAGTATGGTTAGAATTGTTGTGGAGGCCATGCAAGTTCACTGCAGGAACCCTAAACGTGCATCTTGTGAAGAAGTTGCTAAAATCATTGTAAACAGATACCCTCAAACATTTGCAGATTTTACTGAAAAGGGAGAAAGACTGGGTTGTGGACATTATTCACTACTAAGAAGCATCAAATCTAGAGTTGAACATGTTAATCGAGATAATACAACACATAGACTTCGTCAAACAAAGAGAACCAGGAATGAGGAAGACTGCAGTCCCAACAGTAATGCAACCTCACCTAAAAAAGTTAGATGCCTTGTTGATAGCTATAGTTGTATAATTTGGCAGCCAGTTGAACTTCCTGAGGGGGAAACGCCAGCTTCTTTAGAGGAAAAGAAGCACATTTTGTTAACAATTTTTAATTCAGAAGGACCTGGAGCTGTGGAGAGACCTGATGTGGATGACTTCATGTGACTCACATATATTTCTCAGCGGCAGCTTATCAACAGTTGTCCCTCACTTTCAGTAGCTGAAATTCAGGAGCAGTGGCCATTCTTGTTTACTCAGAAAGGTCTTTTGAACCACTTTTACAAACTCACAGGCATCGATATCAGTGAGCGCTTAGGTCAGGCCCTCATAACCAAAGGCAGAAGGATTATTAACTATTTCTCCAGCCAGAAGCTCAAATGGAACCTTGGTATGATCTGATATTGTCGTGTTGGTGTTGTTCCCAGATGATATCAGATTGTGCATATAAGGACACTCATCCAGCAGATACAAAATGAGGGAGTTTTGACCAACAACAAGGTTGGCACAGCAGCCATATTTCTCATGATGAAGTATTACAAGGAAGATGAAGACTCCCTCTTCAGATGTAAGCTTCTTACATACAGCTCTATGTTTAATGCTGTTGCTTGCTGTCCTGTTTTTGTTTTTTTTTTGTTACATAAAATGTCCTGGTCCTTTTTCTGGCCGGAAACATCTACCAGGATGTCCCTTGAAGCAGAGAGCAACCTGCCAATCACTCCAAGGCTGATTATGCTTGGTAAGAAGTCATTTATGAAATAGAGCTGATTAGGCCATATTATAATTTCTGTTTGGCACAGGAGCTTTTCGTGGACACAGATATCCAGTCTCTGTTATGTTAGCTCAAATTTCTGTAATTTCCTTTATAAACCAAGGTTGTTGGACATGTGTTTCAGTGAATCCAGCAAAGTAACAATATCAAATTTCACATTACATATTACTGATCAACATGGTAGTCTAGCTACACCAACAGCAGAAATACGGAAGTCAATACTGTAAAGTTTAACAGCAGCACAAACTATAAACTCCAAAATAACCATACAGTTGATTCATCTCCGGTAATTTAATTGGGCTGACTCTTTGTTAGGTGTGTTTAATGTGCAGAATAATTCCCAATTATGTACAATTCTAATATGTTAAAACGGACTTATGTACATAAGGCCATTAATAATTAACTGTACGTAGCTATTTACTTTATGACTATCTAGACAGTGTGAAGAAGTGAAGTATTGAAATTATTTTATGTTGCATAATGACAACATGTTGCCCCTATACATTTAAGGACAAAGTTCAATGACCGCCACCTGCTGGATGATGAGTGCAGAGGGGCGTGTAATTGTTGAGCAGGACAAAGAGAACACCTTTGCTGATGCGATATCAGTCTTCTTTGGTTCATTCTATGTATTGAACCTGGAATACCAGGAGTCAGCGTGTGCGACATTGGAACTGATTCAGAGGTATGTTTGAACAGTCAGCTAATTGTGATAGATGATGAATAAATTATCCCTAAGTAACTCATTATTTCAAATCACAACTCAATGTTACTGTATGTTACTATTTATTATGGCATGTTTTAAGGTTTTTTGTAAGGATAAACCCTGAAGAGGGAACAAAATGTACCTCCAAGGTTGGGACAAGCAGAAAGACTGGGACCACTGTGAAGCGAAAGGTTGTTCACATTAACCCTCATGTCACAACTTTCCTCCAGTGGCTTACTGAATTTGAGTGGAGAACTTCAAATTAGGTAACTGTTTTTGCCATTTTTAGTGGGTTTCTGGTATAATTTAAGTGACCAATGTGTTGTTACCTGTGTCTCCACAGACGATCCATGGCCCATGCTTTCTGGACATTTACACAAGACGAACAACAATGAAGACAAGCTCTCTCACCATCTTGCAAGACGCTGTCTCTGTCCAATAGGTTTTTTTGAGTGCAACAGTGTTGATTTTTTTTCCTTCTTTTACCCGTTTGTTAAAAATTATTTCAGCTACTTACACTTTAATTGTCACATGTATTGGCTCACCCTACAAATCAATGAACTCAGTCCACAAAGCAAGATCAAGGTTCAGTGCAGGTCAGTCAAGTTCCTTCACACCACACACTCATCCATGTCCTTGTGGACCCTGCTTTGTGCATTGATTTGGTGCGAGCCAGTATTTTGGACAAAGTGTATATAAAGGCAGAAGTTTGGGGCTTGATATTATATTCATTACAATTCAGTTTATTTGTATGGTGCCAACAAAATGAATGCCAAGGCACTTCACATTGTAGGTTTAAGACCCTACAAAATATAACTAAGAAAACCCAACACTTGAGCATATGTTGTCTGCCATGATATGGATATGACATAATATCGTTATTGTTTGTACAACCATCTGAGAAAATAATGGATTACATGGTTTAGTAAAAACAAATGCTTCCTCAATGAAAATATGTTTTCAGTTCTTTTCAGTTTTTGATTTTGGAAATGTGTATTTCTGCAGAGGAAAATCAGAACAGAAATAAAAAGTGGTGTGAAGCACATGAATTATATTTGTGTGTGTTTATATCTATCTATCTCGATCAATCGATCTTTAGTGGGTATATATATGTTTTTATATAAAAATATATATAAATGAATAAATGGTACATTTTTTTTTTAATACAATTTTTTTTGGAACCCTCCAGTCTCTTACAGTATGTTACGGTTTCCTTAAATTACGGTAAATTACGACGTGTTAAACAGTAAATGACCGCCTGTTGGGACACGGTATCCTCTAGCAGAGATTAATATTTTTGGTACTGATGATGCGTGATAACGGTAAGTTACTGGTAAATATATTGCAGTTTATTACCTTGCAGCGGGCTTACAGTGACATACCGTGAATAAACGGTAGTATACCAATTTCTTAATCACAGTATAATGTTACTTTGTTGACGTAATTTACGACGTAACGACATAACGGTATCTCACTGGCGTCACTGTCGCCAGTGAGATACCGTAAAAAAAAGCTATGGTGCGTTACCATAATTTCTCCAAGAGTATTATGCCACAACAGCAAAAAACGGTATCATCCTGCAGAACGGTAAGCTACCGTAACACGGCGTCACGGTATGACGCTGGCAACAGTGACGCCAGTATGTTACCGTAAAGTGGAGATGAAAAGTCTAACAGTGAAGACTTAAGCAAGATGACTGAAAAAGAGGAACAAAATATAACTAACTCTGACCAGGAAGAGAACCCAAATAATTAAAACTAAGTCCCGAGAATATAAATTCAATTAAACTAACTAGTAATAAAATCTTTAAGTAAGCAAATACAAAACTCAAAATGTAACATCCTAAGAATACAATATACCAAAGTCACCCAAGCCTGCGGTTCTACCTCAGTATCTAGTGATTTATTTGTGATGACTATTCCTCACATATATGTTTCTAATATGTATGTATTTTAAAATGCTGTTATATTTGAAGCTGAAAGTTATTAACAATTATTTGTTAGCTCCCACTGACAATTCACCCAAAACCATGTGCTTTGATGACAGCACTTTACTGAGGTCACAAGATTGTTAATCTGAGGTTTTTTTCCCCCTCAAAAACACACTTGGAGCAAAGCTATAACTAGCCTGAATAGACACTTGGTGTACTGTATAACGCTTTCAGGTTAACCCTAGCTGTCTGACAATATTAGATTGGTAGGGATGTCATGGATCGGCAGAATGATAGACCCACTCACAGACCGGTTTGTTTACGTGTGAATAAAAACAGAGGCAAAGCAGCTGGTGAATCTCTAATGCAGCGGTGTCAAACTCCAGTCCTCAAGGGCTGGTGTCCTGAAACTTTTAAACGTGTCCCTGCTGCAACACACCTGAATAAAATTAGTAGGTCATTAGCAAGACATTATTGAACTTGACTGCATGCTGAGGTTACAACCCCTAACCCTACTTAAGTCAACTTAAATAAATGTAATTGTTTGGAATAATGTACTTCTAAAAGCACTTTTATTGCACCACATTCATTCACTCATGAGCTGCTGTGACATGAATCAAATGGCTGAATTGCCACCTCAGCATGCTTTCAAGTTCTATAGTCTCTTGCTAATGACTTATTAATTTTATTCAGGTGTGTTGCGGCAGGGACACATGGAAATGTTTCAGGACAGGACGACTGGAGTTTGACATCCGTGCATTAGATATTTGGGAGTGGCGGTGAAAGTATTGAGGCTTTCCAAGGCAAACACGCACTGTTGTTTGAAACTCAGGGAGCTCAATACACACAGAGAGACTGATTATTCCACTGAAAGACAAACAAAAACTCATATAAGAAAGAAGCAGAGCACGTACGTCACTGTAGCAATAATATGGCAACAACTGAGTATCTGCTTCCGTCTTAATACTCAGCTTGATTAGAAATGGTGAAGCAGGTGAATCTGATCAGCTGATCCTCTACAGGAGAGCAGCCAATGGGGCCGCAGAGAAAATGAGTGGAGCTCATGTCCACACATGTCCACAAGCACACACACAAACACCAACAGGAGAGAGAGAGAAAGAGACAAAAGGCAATCACGAGAGAAACTCAGGGACCATGACAGGAAACTGTTGGGTTTATCTGGCAGAAACATGTTACCATGGACCTACATGGAAGACAAGGTGTTCATGTCAGAGAACAACAGCATTTAACTTGACAGTGGCACTGCTGCATTAGAGTCTGCATTGGCTGTTTCTATACCTGTGTGGGTTCAGTCAGGGTACGTCTGCTTCTTCCAAACATATGCATGCTAGGTCAATCAGTGATTTGAAATTGGCTGGAGCTGTGAGTGATTGTCTCCTTCCTACTCTGTTGACCCTCTGATAGACTGGTGACCTCTCAAGGCAGGGTACACCCCTCTGTGACTGAAGAATATGGAAATTTTAATCTACAGCAAATGGATGGATGAGTAGATGACTCACACTGAGCATTTTGTAGTTGCACAAAAAGAACAGGATATTCCTGAGAAGATCAGTCAGAAATGATAAAGTAATCAAAGGGCTTTTACACTATGAAAGTTATTGAAAACAGAAGTCTACGGGTCTACTTCAGTTACTGAGTGCAATAACTTATTGGGTGTTCTTTCTAAGCTGAGACAGTCAAAACTTCATTAGAATATTATTATAATTTTAAATTGATGTAGTGTAATTATTAGTGTTTTTATCTATTACCTTTGATTCATCATATCTGCTGTCTAGTGATGGGTAGATGAGGCCTCGTGAAGCGTTTCAGCACATTCCCCAAACTGTGTCGACACAGTGTTGCTGTTTTGCTCCATACTGACACCTTCTGGACCTTAAATATCATTGCAGGCAACTTACTTGAGACTCACAACAGACACTGATTCAATGACCTAGTCATACTTGTACACTGTAAGGTATTGTAATTTCCATGGAATCATTTTATATCTTTTACATTGCAAATATTGTAGACATCTTTAAAATATATTGTGAATGACATTAAGTGAAAATTAAAATGAAAGTATTGTGAATGTAATATTACCCATTTGACTCAGAGTTTATTATAAATTTCTATTCAGAAAAATAGGTTTATCCAATGTTTTTGCATTCAATCTATTGCGTGTTTTTTTGTTTTTTTTTTTACACCATTTCCCCAGCTTTGGAAAACTCACAGGCACAGATGAAGCTGGGGTACAAAAGCTGTAAAGCCAGGTGGAAAAGGTTCTGATAAGATGTCTTCCTATTCCCCCAGTACGTTAAAGGATCCTCTGATCTTGGAATGTTTCTCTCTGACACTCTCCACAATACTAAGGGGTTGGCAGCCCTTTATAACAAAATTCAGGACTGCCTGGTCCAGAACAGTCTTCCTAGATGCTTTGAAAATAATAAAACACATATTAATAAAAAAAAAAAATGATGATAAAGCTGTTCAGTGTCAATATAGGCCTACCTGAGTTCATTCTCGGTGTTTGTCTCCTCATTTTCATGTTTGGCTCTGTAATGCCTAAACACTGAGGAGGTGCTTTTGTTTGTGTAAGAAACACAGAACAGATGCGACATTTAACCTGCATAAAATGAAATAATTTACACTGCAGGTCACATTGCTGTTTTTCCTATTCTGATAGATCATCACACTGAAACAAAGACAAACCGTTACCTTATTTGCAGTTAAAAGATCAAAATGATCCCACACAGCAGAAACAATTCTTTTTCTTTCGGGCTCCATTTTGTTATAGAGAGATGTGTTTTTTTGTTTTTGTTTTTTTATCTTTGCGAGAGTAATTTTGTGTTTTTTTGTGGCGACTCATTCCATTGACAGATGCGGTACTTTTTAAACACAGTTTGGCGCGTTGGCAATGAGCGATACAGCAGCTGTATCGATCACGTGACTTTTTCTTAAAGCGACGCACGCACCTATACAGGCTTTGCTAGGTGAGCTTGATACATGCGTCGGTGCGTCAGTGTTGCAGGACCCATCACTACAAGACAGTAATCTTTGTATTTGTTGGTTACCTCTGAAAATCAATATCTAGGCTCCTATTTTTAACAGAGTAAATCCTGTAGTCAGACTGTACATAACGTTTTTATTTCTGTCCTCTTTCCATGTACAGTTGTGGGGTTTATGAACATTCCCCACTCTGAGCCATGTATGATGTGATACCACTTTACTTACTTTACCATTTTAGATCACAAGCATTCAAGTCAATTTGAATCTATTTTGTTTATTTATCAACAATTCACAATAACAGCTGCCTCAAAATGCTTTATTTTATAAGATAATCACCTTAAAATAAAAAGTCCGCTTTAAACAAGCACCTGGTAACAGCTGAGAGGAAGAACTAAGTCTGACACTGACAGAAAATAAAACCTGTGCATGGTAACAGTCATGTGTGAATTAGATCTATCTGGAGCAATGAAGCGCAGAAACAAGACCAAGTGTGCAAACAACTTCAACATGTTTTTTAAACAAACACAACAAACGAGACTGTAGATGTAACAATATATGACATTCATACAAACTGATTGAGTTTTCTTATAGAAAACACATATTCATATAACACAATTGCTCTCTCCAAGCAGCTTACATAAAATAAAATTTAAAGTTGATCTTTAAACATGGACAATCGGGGCGATCGTGGCTCAAGAGTTGGGAGTTCGCCTTGTAATCGGAAGGTTGCCGGTTCGAGCCCTGGCTTGGACAGTCTCGGTCGTTGTGTCCTTGGGCAAGACCCGTTGCCTACTAGTGGTCAGAGGGCCCGGTGGCGCCAGTGTCCGGCAGCCTCGCCTCTGTCAGTGTACCCCAGGGCGGCTGTGGCTACAATGTAGCTTGCCATCACCTGTGTGTGGATGACTGGTTGTGTACAGTGTTTTGGGGTCCTTAGGGACTAGTAAAAGCGCTATACAAATACAGGTCATTTACCATCTTTTCCTGAAGCTGTTAAAAGAAGAAAATCAACTTTATAGAAAAATGTCAAGTGATGCTTAATTCATCCAGGGGAAAAGAAACATGTATGCTTATCATACACATTGACTGATTTTAGAAACAACACAGGAAACGTCTGTAAACATGCACTGCTCAAAAGAAATTAAAGGAATTATTTTTAATCAGAGTAAAACATCAGATCACTCAAACGTCTATCCTCGAGGAAGTAGCAGAAAGTGCAGTTAACACTAGGTACACTAGAGGGGCAACAATGAAACAACCCCCCAAACAGGAATTGTTTCACTGACATTTTTTTCCCTCCTCATCTCTTCTGACTATTTTTTTTCACTATTTTTCCATTTGGCTAGTGTGATCATCGTTACTGGCAGGGTGAGATGATCCCTGGATGCTACAGAGGTTGTACAGGATGTCCAACTCCTCTAGGATGCCAATTCAATTCATGCTCAAGAGTTTGTCACCCACTGTCAGACCCTATTGTGCTGTGGGTCCTGGGTTCCTCCTGGTATGACGATGCCCAGCCTCATGTGTTGAGAGTATGCAGGCAGTTCCTGGAGGATTAAGGAATTGATACCACTGACTGGTCCCCACACTTGCCTGACCAAAATCCAACTGGGACATTATACTTCTCTCCATCTGACGCTGCCAGGTTGCAGCTCAGACTGTCCAGGAGCCTGGTCCAGATCTTGGAGGAGATCCCCAGGACACCATTGTCTCATTATTCGTATGGTCCAACATTGTCAGGCATGCATTTTTATTTGTTATTTATGTATTGAGCAATCTACATGTAATAACACTTGCAGTTCAATGAAAATCCATGTCTAAAAAGCATCCTAGTTTCAAAGTCAAATCATCAGTTGGTTCTATTATGATGAAAGAAAGTTTGTTTGACTTTATTTGTTTTATAAAACAGTGCATAATCTCATTTTTTCCAATGATCTCTTTAATTGTAATGGAATTAACTCAGTTTTGTCACTGATCCAGTTGGTTTTGCAGATCTTGTTATTAATCTGAAAGAAACGATGCAGCATAATTCAGTCATTAAAGGTGATTTAGAACTAAATTTACTTCCTTTAAAAGTTATTTGAGTTCATCATTACAGCAACAAATTACAACATGTAAGCTATTTTATTTCTGCACAGTTACCCAGAGCTGTTTGTGATTTAACTTCAGAATAAACTGTTTCATCAGCTGCTGCAGGAGCTGGTTTCCCTGCAAATAAAGAAATGATTTGTCAAATGTGATTTCAAGCACCTCTTTGTTCAAAGTGACGACTTGACTTATTTATACAGTTTTCCTTGTTGTTTACTTACCTTTGTGTCTCTTGGGTTTTGCTTTAGTGTAATAGACCTGTGCGTACAACAGGCTGTCATCTAAAAGAGGATGGACAGATGAGCAGCATTAAAAAACTTGAGTAGCTTCAATTTCCTTTATATTTTCTGTCAATCAACACCTACAATAACTCATCACATGAAATGACTGAAGGAGGTTTTGAAGCTCTATTGAAGGTGAGATTTTATTACAAGCTGTTACTGTCATGTTTGAAAACCTGTTTCTTTCTCTGCTGATGTTGGCTCTGATTTTAGTGTCAGATCACTTCAACCTTCCTCCACCCTGGTTATTAAGGTCAGTGACTCTATAATACAATGATATCTAACTGATATCATCATATCTAACTGATATCATTGCTTAAAATGATGAAATAATGGTGTAGTCAATAATAATTGCTTGCTACATAAAAAACAAGACAAAAAGGTACATATTATATTACTTTACTCACCGTTGTCTTTCTTGGTTTTAGCTCTATCGTGGGAGACCTGTGCATACAACACACTGTCATCTGAAAGAGGATGGACAGATGATCAGGATAAAAAAGCATGAAGCATGTTAAATTTGATTACATTTATATCTCTGTCAGTCGACACCACACTGATCACCTAAACCTATTGAAGGTCTATTAAAGATGAGATGTTTCTGTCATGTTTAAAAACATTTGTCTTTTTATGAAAACCTGTTAGACCTCATTTTAGTGTCACATCAGCTCAACCCTCCTTCATCCCTGCTCAGCACGACCCTTCCACTAAGCTCAAATCCAAACCTTAGCACTCTTCACTTTTCCATCTTTTCCATTCTATACTCCTGCAACAGTTCATGCCATTTATGTCCTTTGAAAACAAGATAATGTGCTCTCATCAACAGACTCCTCAAATGTTTCTTCTATTCTCTCTTATCTCTGTTGACAACAGCACTGAAATTAATTCCACATAATTCTTCTAGGTTAAAATATTAGAATAACAATAATAATAATGATGTTTATTACATAACTTGGCATGGGAAAAACCAAAACCAAAATGTAATTACATTAAAAAAAACTATAATAAAATAAAGAAAAAATAATAATCTCTGAAATGTAAAAACAACCAAACAAAATATAAGCATATAAGCAAAGATTTAAAAAAATGAAGACATGAGGTTGATTTCTGGTTGTTGTCTCATACTGTTAGTAGTGACAGGAACACCAGCAAAAAGTGAAACTAGAGAATAATCAGTGAGGAGGAATGAGATGGATTCATAAAACAGATTCACAGTGGTTTATGTTTTGTAGGACAGATTGATCTCCCTAAAGTTGAACTGACTCTGTGTTGCACTGGAAGAACCAAGCATTCAGCTTCTTTTTTTCTTAGCTGTGTGGTGTGCAGCTGATTTCTTATACTAACTATACCATGTTTAAACATAAATAATCACACAGTCTACATACTTCTGTGCTACTGTATCTATTTTACCATTTTGTGTGTCATGAAGGTCTTTGATTGATTCATAAACACAAGCATCACCTACAAAAACAAACCAATGTTAGATTAAAAATTGAAATTCTTATTAGGATTTGATCATCTTCTAAATCAGCAAACTAGAAACAGATATATTGGACTTTGAGTTTTAAAATTGTCAGTAAATAAATTGATGAATAAAGCAACAACAACAAAACTTGTCATGGATCAGGCTGACCTTGGACAGTAGAAGCATGTCGACTGTGTTGAGCTTCATCTTTGATCATGTGGTTCATAGCAGAGCTCTGATTTGTGCTCCGAGTCCTGGTAGAACAAAAAACGCAGTAAAACTGTAGATTTAATAAGAAACACAGGATGTAGTTCTAGTACTGGAGAGGGGAGATTTGAACCAACCTGACAAAGAATGAATCTGTAAGAAAAGACAATTACATTTTTTTTATTGTAACCTGTTGTGGTGCAGTAATAGTACATGCAGCATTCAGGATACATCTGTGATTTTCATTAATAATGGTCTCACCCTTTGACTGTTTGAAGCGACACAACAACAGCAGAAGAAGAAGAATCAGTAAAACTCCACAAACGAGTCCAACGATCAAAGGAGTGAGAAATGAAGAGCTTTCAGGCTCAGGTGCTGCTGTAATAATAACAGGTTTTAATTAGACGTATTTATACAGATTTATCAACATAATTTACATGGAAACATTTTAAAACATAAATACTACTTACAATATTACTATTCCTAATAATAACTGAAAAATATTTAATTTGCTTTACTGTCATCCTTCTCTGTGGTGATTATTTGTCTAAATAGTGATACAAAAGAAACTTCTGAATATCATATTACCTGTTCATCACTTATATGTCATATTATTTTGATTAGTTTGTCATTTCTATAGATAATCATATGAGAAA
Source organism: Oreochromis niloticus (assembly GCF_001858045.2). Lineage (NCBI taxonomy): Eukaryota > Metazoa > Chordata > Actinopteri > Cichliformes > Cichlidae > Oreochromis > Oreochromis niloticus. Next base: position 125,563 of record NW_020328778.1, read on the forward strand.
GCTTCTAATCTGGAGCTGTTCAAGCTTGAACAAATGTACACAACCACTCAGCCCCAACCTGTAAGACCATTTAAAAGTTTCCTTTATCCATGTTATTTATAGTCATTCCTGTTCATATTGTAACTTGAGCAGAGATCTTTAACCCAACAGCATATTTTGATTCAGGTGAGTGGTGATCTATTGTGTGAATAGTTTACTCATTCAAAAGCATAATGTCAGTTTTACAGAGAAAAGTTTGTATTTCTTTTCATCACTTTGTATTTATACTGTAAAGCTGGCTGTGTGCTAATAAACAGCCTAAAAATGTTTCAGCTCAGAAGAACAATTACGTTTGTCTACAGACAGTGTGAATTTTTATTAGTAATGATAATCATACGGTAGATAATGGGCGAGCATAGAATTAGATTCATGTCTTCATGTATTCTAAATTTTGTATAAAGAACATAATGAATAGTGACAAATTGAAGTGATCACTCCAGTCTGTTGAACACTTGTCTGCGCTCTCCCTTTACACCTGTACACTCCATCATGGGTTTAAAAAGCATATTTAACTTCCTGAAGTTATTTTTCTTTGGATGTTTTGCATCCATGGAGAAGACACACTCAGCGTCTTCTCCATGGATCTCACATCTGATAATTATCTTATCTATCACATTTTGGGTTCCTAGAAGAATAAAAAAACTCACCCTTTTTATCAATCCTGACTGACTGGCTGTCCTCTGTGTAGTAAACTGAGTTTCCTCTTCCTCCTCTGCACCTGTAGAGTCCTTCCTGTGAGACACTGATTTGTCCATTTGAGTGGAAAACTGCATCTTGTGTGGTCAGGGCTTCAGAGGATTTCTCATCTCTGTACCAGTAGTATTTCCATCCAGATGATGATGATGATGCGTTCACAGAGCAGTTCAGGGTCACACTGCCCCCTACTGGTATGTCTCTCATATGAGAAGTTATTTGGGCCTTTGGTTGATCTGCTGTTGAGTTTAAACAAAGACAGAAAAGAATTATATGAATATATACGCCACACACAGGTTAAGATCACGCTGCGCTGATGTTGTCTGCATTAATGTTAGCTCTTGTATACCTCCTCTCCAGTTTCCAACAACACGTAGGCAGGAATAAGACCAGACTGAAATCGTATGAGTACTCTGACAGAGGCCTACAATGCATTTTATTCTTTTAGTGTTTATTTAGATTTACTGTTTCATTATGATTCTTCTTTGGATTTATAAAATAGTTCTTGTGCTTATTCTGCATGATTCCTTCTTATTACCACAACAGAAGACTCATGAAAAGACAAGGAACGTTTTACCAATGGAAGTTTATAATTCCCGAATCAAGTAGCTGCACAGAAAAATTGGAAATAGGAACACTTTAACTATGAGACTTTGAATTTCATGCTTTCATGAAGCGTTTTCATTTGTTTAGATTATTTGCTCATGGAAACAGTTTGCTTTGATTAGGGAAAAGTCTTCTTCCTACATGATCAGAAAAAAAACCCACATCACTGTTCAACTCTACAACAAAATGTATTAATTTATCCACTAGTGCTCATGCAAAGTTCTTAAATAAAGTGTTTAAAGCATCCATTTCATGACAAAGAAAGAAGAAATCTTCACACAGTTCACCTCGGTTGGCAAAACAAACCAAAAAGTCAGTCACTAAAAATGTTGATTGATACCACAAAGTCACTCTCTCTCTAGGATCCCTCATCCCACAGTAATGCAACTGAACAAGGAAAATATTGCATAACTTCTTTTAGCTCTATCAATCACAAAGACAACTCATAATTAAAGAAAAAAAAACAATTATGCTGTTCATGCTTGTACTGATGTACACAATCACTCAGCCCCAATGTGTAAGACTATTTAAAGGTTTCTTTTGTCCATGTTACTTATAGTGTTTCCTATTAATATTGTAACTTGAGCAAAGGTCTTTAACCCAACACCATATTTTGATTAAAATCTTATTATCTCTAAATAATAGCTAATATAATAAGGTAAATATACTACATCTCTATGGATTGTTACAATAAACCTGCTCATCATCTGTTCATCATTTAACTTCCAACAGTACCCATTACTCTTTATGTATTTATTTGCTGGGGTACGGACATCAACAACTGATAGGCTCAGCCCCTTTCTATAGGTGCAGAGCAAGTGCATAAACACACCACGAACAACACAGGTAGCTCATGAATAATTGGCAGGTTCAGCCCACACATTCTGTTCACTTTCTATTCCCACAGAAACGACTTCAGTGTTTGTTTGCAAAAATATTTTTTTCACCTAATTTGTCCACCAATTTTCTGTTGATGTTTTTATGTCATTATTGTCCTCAGGTGATGGAGCAGCAGGTCAGCATTGGCGTCTCTATACCAGCTGAAAGTTGATGACACAAAGTGGTGACAAACTGTCTACAATGAGGCTACTATCAGCTGCAGCTCTGTGTCTGACTAACAATGGAACATGCTTTGTAGACCATTGAATTCATCCTGTGCTGACCATTATGACATTTGTCAAATGGAGATCACACAACAAACATGACTTACTTGATACTGACAATGTGAAGGCTTCACTCCACTCTGTTGAAGAATATGAGTCATCTCTGCGTCGACTCTTACACATGTAGTCTCCACTGCTGGACTCAGAAACTACGAATGTCACATCATTATTGTGTGTCCACTGTGTGGGTGTCCTGGGTCCTCTCCATTCATACTCCCACTCAGTGGTTTCACCTCCTTCCTGCACCTCACATGTCAGAGTGATCGTCTCACCTCTGAATATCTGAGGCCAGTTGGGTTGTTGTTTTACAACAACTTTATTGGAAACTGTTTACACATATTAACAGTTGAGATACAAACAGAAACATCTGGTCAAAAGGAAAAAAAATGCACATTTAAAAAGAAAAACTGAACTCACAGGTTATCTCAATGGTGACTTCATAACTTTTATCAGTGTAGTAAACTGGGTTTCCTCTTGTTCCTCTGCAGCGGTAGATTCCTCCTTGAGATACTCTGATATCTCTGTTTTGTTGATCTCTGATTTGAACTTCAGAGGTTCTTTGGGTTCGTCTGAACCACTCATATTTCCATCCATCAGAGCTCTGCACAGAGCAGGTCAGTGTCACACTGCCCCCTACTGGTATGATTGTTGTTCCTGCTGTCAGTGTGGCCCTGGGTTTATCTGCTGTTATGAAAAACAAGGAAACAAAACATACACATGTTGAACATATGCTTTAAAATATTTTTTAAGTGGATTCAAATCTCTCCTTAAATTAATGTAAAATATTTTCATCTACAGTTTAAGATCATTTGAAACTAGAACTAGGGCTCTGCCCAGTTCTGCCTATAACAGAATCATCATCACCTTAAATTCTATGGAGCTTTTGATGTTTCCGCTTTTCATTATTTAAATTTAATTTCATCCACAGTTATTCTTGTTACACATCAAAACATGCAGAAACTGTAATGATAATAAACAGATTCTGTCAGTATTTTGGTTGTTGTGCGTACTGTGAACAAAGTAACATAAAATGCAATCGTCTTGGTTAAAGTTTCAATGCATCACAAATAAAATAGCTTCAATGAAACATTAATTAATCACAATCTGTACTTTATAATTCAGATGAGCATTTCCATATAAATCATCACATTATTGGTCACTGAGGACTTACCTAATACAGTTATAGAGGCAATATTACTCTTCTTTGTATAAAATGACCACATCCAGCTGCCAGTGCACTGATATTTACCACTGTAACCTGTAGATTGAATTTGAAATGTATAGTCGTTGTATTTACTGTAGCGGATAAATTCTCGACCATCCTTGTTGATTTTGTAATACCAGTCAGTGTCTTTCCCTTCATTCATGTCACATTTGAAGGTAACAGCCTCTCCGATGAAAAAATTGAACCAGTTGGGTTCAATAGTTAGCACAGCATCTAGAATCCAACACAACCAGACCATTAGCAATCTGAAACACTTTTATGTACTCAAAGCAAAATCTGTTCATAAAACGAAAATGCAGTGATAAATAAATAAATGGAAATAGAAATGGGATGTGCTGAACAGTGATGAACTACGCTGAGAATAATCTTTACTGAATAAAAAGAAAGAAATTTAAAGGAAAATGTTTCAGTCACCTCGAGCGTGTCCAGTGCAGACGAGCGTACAGAGCACTATAATAAAGACAGAAACTTCAGACATGATCAAACTAAAGACACTCAAATCTAAAATAAATCAAACACTTGTGGTTGTACCAGTGGCTGCTATGATTGTATGCATCAAATTATCACTGATGAAGAAACAAACCTTTCTTAGATAAACTAAACCAGCTCCACTCTGATCTGAGTCAGTGCACTAAAATCTAATCCAGTCTACAAACAACCATGTTGGTAACAAACATGAGAGTCCTCTGATCACATGACCTGAAATGGTACAAATGACTGATGCTCTGTTCTTCTTACTAAAACATGTTTATGGATCAGTATGAATCAAACAATAGAAGTCAGTGATGTACTCACAGAATAGGCCCAGCTCACAGAGCAAAGTGGCTCCCATCCTCACATCCAGCAGTGACACGTCTGAAAACTTCTACAACTTTCTGTAAAGAGAGAGAGTGAAGCAGCAGCACAGCAGATACCAAAGAACTGTGAAGGAAAGAAAGAGTTTTTATACTTCTTCTTTCTGTTTCCTTCCTTTTTCACAGAAATAAAATGTAACAAGATCTAACTACAGCATGATGTATTTATACTCTGCTGCAGACACATATCAGGCAGATTTTTATCAAAAGGACTCTAAAACAAATATACTGAAACTAAACAATAATAGACAGTTACAAAGTTCTATTACACAGACGTGAGCTTCACTGAGTGCCCAAAGAGGCAACATAATTAAACACAAGTCCAAGACAAGTTTATTTTATTTTACAGCCCAGAAAAAGAACAAGAACAGCACTCTGAATTTACCTTTGCATACTGTCAACAACAGGTTCGGAGATTTTGTTGCCTTTGTCTGCTGCTTGTATGCTTGGTTTGGTTGGTAGGAGCTTTATCACCAATAACAATTACCCTCATAAAGACTACATGCATAAATCATTCAGATGGATTTAAACTGCAGTAGCTGCATAAATGAAGACCACTGATTAAACACTAGCAAGAGAATAAACTGTTTCCTTCCTGTCACAGATGTAGAGTTTGCTGCTGCTCCTTTGCAACGAGATGATGATACACTAAAGACTGATGCACAAAATCTATACACTGCTTCAAATATAAATTGAATACGTTTGGTGTGAGGCCCCATATCAGCTGATGAACATAAATGTCATACTCACTGATGTTTATGCAAATGTTCACAGCAGGTGTTGGTAATCCATGCACTTTCTCACACAGAAGTGAAATCATTAACTAAAAATACTTTTACATTGTAATAAACAAAGCTGAGTGTCACTAATTCAAAGTATCTTACTAAACTAATGCAGACTCCTTTAACACATCTTTCCCTTATGGTGAAACTTTAGTTTGGTCATAAGTTCACTCACAGGAAGTAAGACCGCTCGGGTTAAAAAGGAAATGGTGTCCTTAACCAGAAGTGACTGTGAGATGAGATGAAGTCCGGCCCCCTCTCTCAGCTCCTTTCTGTTTTCTTACAAGTATTTGTAACTACTGTATTAATAAATAATGAAATTGTTTTGCAGTATTCAGTAACTCAGTAATGTTGCTCAGATTGTCTAACTTTATAATGACAGTCTGTTCAAACTTCAGGAGATAATCATTTAGTTTCAAAAACAGAAAGAAACTCAACGACAAAAATCTGATTAAAGACATTTACAAACATTTCACTCTTGTATAAACTGCTTTCAGTGAGATCAGCTGAAGTAAATTCAGATGATGAAACTCAGTTACGCAGCTACATTTTTGGATAGCAGAGCACAGCTGGAAACACAGCAGCTGTTTATAGACTTGAATGTGTCTTACAGAATTATAGGTATAAGTATCACAGATCAAATAAAGGAAGCAATACAAGGAAGCAAGGCAGAGTTGCCATGGCAATCTGATAACGTGCAATTACTAGTGAAATACAGTTGCGCTTACTTCCCTCCTTACTTCATAAGATGGTGCACTCCAGCTCATACTGAGGTGATTTGCCACAGAGTGTCAAGAGGAGGGAATGAGAATCAGCACCTCCAACTCTGAGCTGTGATTTTCAGCAGAGAAACGTTCAAGTAGTAACCGTGGTTTAGGGATGAGTTGTGGCCCAAAATACAGGATTTTAACTATCTTGTGGCAAGAGTGGAGTTTGAGATTGGCAGGTGGATTGGGTGAGTGGGTGGCATCTGCAGTGATATGGATGCAGGACCAGCGTGTTGTAGTGAAGTGACAGCTGAGTGTGAAAGTGAAGCTGTGTGTTGGCAGATAATAATAATGACACACACGTTGGGTTCCTTCTGTTTGAGGTTTGCCTGTTAAGAGTCTGTTGTGTCTCGTTAGTTACTTCCTGTTTTATGTTTCTATTCATTTCTCATTTGTGCTTTGTATTTAATTCTACTTGTTCCCACTGTGTTCCCCACCTGTTTCCACTCACCTCATTACCACTTGTAGCTATTGTCTCAGTCTCCCCTTTTTTTTTGAATTGTCTGTCTCTGTTTTGTATTTCCTAGCATAGCTAAGTTCCACAGATACTTAGCTGTGTGTTTTCTAGTGTTCCCTGGATGATTACATCACTTGTGTGTTCATAAGTCAGTTTTCCTAGTTTTCCCTGGATTCCTTTTGGACTTTGTAAACCTCAACAACTGAAAGCAATAAAAGCTTGTCTTATTTTGATTTTGTCTACACATGAAGTTCTGTACAGTTTGTAATCTGTCCATTTAAACATGTTGTGGTTATAGGCTGCACAGAAAACCTGACATGGCAGGAGATCAGGGACTGTTGTGGACCTGCGTCTTTAGACCCAGCTTTAAGTTAGAGACTAAGATTCATATTGTTTAGTACTCAGAGTTAGTAGGTCTAATTTTTGATTCATGCATTTATGATACTATATTATATTTTCTGTGTTTACATCCTCAGGCTATAGTTTAGTTCTTGGTTATAATTTGCTTATATTCTTTTTCAGTTTATTCTTCCTGCTGCAACGAAAGTCTGGAACAAGTTCTCTGTTTAAAAAGTCCAAGTCTCTGGTCATATGATTATCACTCAGTAGCCAATGCAGAGCTTGCATGGAGACAGGGAGGAGACTTACCTAGCTCTAACTGCTTTACAAATACCGCTCCTGCTTCCACTAAAGGCATTCTTGCCAGCATGGCCTTGCCTTTCAAGCATGACCTCTTGGTTTGCGTGGTTCGCACATTTTTTTTGCTAGGCCCCCCTTTCTTTTAGAAGAAAATCTTGGACAGCCCAGCGATGCTCCCGTCGCAGAGGAAAAAATTCTGTCGGGGATACCTACCTTGTCACCACCATTGTGCAGGTGAAGCCAAAGGCAAGATATCATCATACTTTCTAGTCTTTGGCTATTTGATTTGGAAGCATATGTGGCAATGCTTCATCGTCTGCTTTGCATTTGTGTGAGAGCCCCATCAAAACCTGTCGATTATGTTAGCAGTATGCAAGCATTCTGTTTTTTATTCATACCGTGTCCCCCCTAGGGGGGGAACCACTCTCTTAGCCAGACCCGTTATCAGCAGCTCTCCTCTTAGTCTGTGTTCTTCATAAGTAACTAGGTTAAAATTTAGTGACCTGGAAAATAGACCCCCAGGGACCTGTTATTTTTTAAGGCTAGATTACCCTGTAAGAACCCTTTAAGTAATATAATAATAATACACAGGCTTTTGTCCTTACTGGAGGGAGATTGGAGGAGAGAACGGACACACCTCAGACACCAACGCACTTATCTCCAGTCCGTGTTGATGTACTTCAACAGGAAGGAAGCCAAATCCTTGGAAGTTATAATTTGTGGGTCAACAGTGTTCAAATTAGCGTGGTTGCTACTCTGGCACTTTTTGCTCTTATTTCCATCTGTGAACTCCCAGGGCTGGATCTATGGGTGATGTTCTCTCCCATCATACGAAACAAGAGGAAGAACTGTAATATAACTTTTGTTTTTTAACTTTTGTTTTTTGTTTTTTAAATCATACATTTTAAGTCATGGATTAAATTTCTCAACTTTCTCTTTTATAATTCTCTCTCTCACACATACACACACACACACTCTCTCTCTATCTGCCGTGCTGTGTGAGAGTCTACTCAGAGCTCAAAGTCAGCCTTAGCCCCAAACAAGCCACTCAATACAGAATCTCAGCGAGAGGCCTGTTACTGGTAACATTTCATTACTCACTTTATATTTTCTTTTAATTATATAAGTTAAACTTATATTTATTATCTTCTGATTAGTATTAATCACGATTAACTATCAGCAATCTACTTAATATCATTCATCCTATTCAAAATCATCAAAATCATGCATGATAACAGCCCACAGACTTCCACACTCCTATCTACACCAAATTCCTGCAGTCTCACACACAGAGACTAATCTGCCGAAGTCAAAGGTTAATCATGTCATTGTACATAAAATCCAGGCGGCGGGGGATTCTCTGGCTTTCTGGAGCAGCATCTAATAACCAACTTGCAAAATAAAAACAAACCAACAAACATGAAAACACCAGACATTATGATACAGACTTATAATTTGTACCGATGTTTTTTCAAAATTCTCTCTCTCTCTCTCTCTCTCTCTCTCTCTCTCTAATGGGTAATGGGATCAATAACAATTTAAAATTTATAATTTACAGTTTGATGATTTAAAGTCTCACACACAACCCATCGAAAGGGGAGGGAGACCTGCTGCTTCCAAATAGAGCACATTTCATTCATAATGTTGTAAATCCAAGCCCATTATGTATTCATGATTTGAATCCTGGGTTGTGTGAAATCCCAGAAATAAACCCTAGACAAAGTAAATCTGTGAACTAAGGTTTAGGTCTATTAGGTTATGTTCCCACATAGCAAGCCGGTCTGCCCTGGACCTGGTATCAAGCCAGCACTGCTGGCTGACTTCTGGCATGATAAGATGTATGTCATCCAGATATCTGCCAGGCCTGGCATAGATGGGACTGTCAATGTGAGTTTGGTTTGGTTTATGTGGCCCAGGCCCATAGAAAACAGGTCTGGCCCAGATCCCGCATCAAGCTGGCACTTCTGACTAACCGGTGTCATGGCAGGGTGTATGTCAACCAGAACATAATACCAGGTCTGGCAATGATGGCGCTATTTATGCTCCTATTTTCCTATTTTAGTTAGAAGACCCAAATGCCATGTTGCAATACTAAACTGCTATGGAAGCCAATGTTTCAAATGCAGGTTTGACAGGTTTGTGAGTGTACACTTTATCCAAAACCTGGTGACGGTTTACTCATCTTTGCAGGTGGGTGGCTGTAGCTCAGGAGGTAGAGCAGGATGCCTAATGATCGGAAGGTTAGAGGTTCGATCCCTAGCTCCTCCACTCTCCATGTCAAGAGTGTGAATGTGTATGAATGTAGTTAGGAAGCACTCAGTTTAAAGAAAGTATGGGTGAATGTGGCATGTTGTATAGAGCACTTGGAGTAATCTGCGAGAGTAGAAAAGTGCTATATAAGAATCACTGGCTGAACAGAATTTAGCCATATTACTTTTGCATTATTATGTTCTGGCACATGTTGTTATTACATGGCTTGATTAAGGTACACATTAGGCTGACACCTGGGGCCAGTACAGGTCCACCAGTGTGTCTGCAAATGGCCTTGTGCTGGCCCATGTGTGGGCCACCTCTGGCAAACCTGATCTGGGCCACCAAAGGGTCGTCATTCTTTGCGTTATGTGGGCCATGTTCAAGCACATTGTGTGGACCAGATCCGCGCCATACCAATTTTGCTATGTGGGTCATGTATCCTGAAACAATCAGAATCATAATCAGAAACTTATTAATCCTTAAGGAAATTATGTGGGTTACAGTTGCTCCAAGAAGAAATTGTAAAAATAGTAACAGTAACAGACTAAACTCCAAACAATACTTTATGCTACAGATTTTACACATTTAAGAAATAGCACTAATATATACAGATCACACAATTATAAATATCAAGGATTAACAGAGGGGATTATAAATCAATATCAAGAAAATTGACAAGAACATTACAGAGTAGAAAAGAGCGTGTGTAAAAAGGGTGTAACTATTGCAGTGTTTACAGTGTATTAGATGGAGGAGTTCCACAGGGTGTGGAAGCAGCTTTCTTTTCTCATGTATTAATCACATATTTTATTCATATCACATTAGGGATAGTAATGTCACTTTCACACTTAGTTGTATGCATGTGCACTGCACACAGTGAGGCTATTGTGAGACTTCTTCTGCTTATCAGGGATGTAAATCCTTAGGTGACGATAATACAGTAAATGTGTAGGAACGACTGTCAATCATTCAGTCACTGAAATTATCCATGAAATTAGTAATTCGTAAATGCATGTAGGTTAAAGAAAATTATTTTACCTGGACATGATTGTCTCTGATAAGCCTAAGGTACAAAACATGCCGGCGACGATGATAAAGGTTTTCTAGCTCCTCAAGAATTAAAAATGTACAAAAAAACGGAGCAACATTTCTGGGTCCAGGTTAAAGTTTTCGGGTTGTAGCAGTAGCGACCGGAAAAACGCGGAAGTAAGGGCGGACTTGAACGAAGGCTAGAAGACTGTCCAATTTGACAGCCGCTCACTTCTGTCTTACCCGGCCATCGAAGGATCCTACCTACATGACGCAGATAGGTAGGATCCTTCGAAGCATCCTTCCCCTGAATTTGGACAAAGCCATTGTCTGAATCTCCCTTGTTCCTTGCTGCATCTGCCCTTCTGTGTTTGTGTGTCTTCAGTCTGATCTATTTCACTTTGTTCTGTGAGTTACCAGCATTAAAACTGAGTTTACTCTCATGTTCTGCATTTGGGTCCTGCTCTGTCTGCCACACAGTCGTCATATAACAGAAACAGAAAGAACAGATTGTTCTATTACTTTGAAAAAAATTGGTAGATAACCACTATAATGAATTATAAGAAAACACAGATTTAAATAATATAAGAGGTTAAAATAAAATAACTGTCATGAAAAAAACACATTTTTTAATGACACAAAACTCATTTTGAACCTTTTGAAAAGATGATTAAAAACATTTACAATAAAAAATCAAATTTGTTTGATTTATAAGAAATCAAACAAAATGACAGGAGAAAAGAATATGTACAGTTATTTACACTGCAGGATTAACCTGGATCTAACCAGAAATACAAATGAAGATTTCCATATGATCATCATTTTGCACAAGTTTCGTACACTACTCACTAAACATTACAGTACATGATATTAATTGCCAATACACCCAATAATGCTATATCACGGAACACCAGGCTAACAAGTGTGTAACATAACAGCTAGCATTAGCAGCATGAACTAGCCACATAGTGAAAAGACATTTAAAAAGACTTTAAAGAGAAAAAACAGCTAAAGAGCTGCTGTTAAGATTCTAGAGCTGTGGCTGAATTTGGATTGACATCATTGTAGTCAGAGCTCTCCTCTGGGTCACCACGTTGCCCTGTTGAGGTGATCAAATGAAAGCATTTCAAAACAAACTTCCTCTGTTTTGTCCACAAATGCATTTATTATCAGTGAGAATAATTACCAATGTATATTTTGCATTTCAAATCTCACATTTTGTGCACTCACTTGTCTTGTTAATGACTTTGAGCTGAATCACAGATGTGACATTGGTGTAATCACCTTCTGCTGGACCTGAAATAATAATCTGATTGACTCTCATGTTAAACACAGTTATTGTATAATCATCCAGCTTCTACAAGCTCTATATTAATGAAAGTGTAAACTTTACCATTTTCAGCGTTTTCACATCTTCTGACTGTCTCATAGACACAACGATCACCTGCAGGTCAGAGAAAATCAGTCACCTCATGTCTGTGATACTAATTTAAACACAAATATTCTTACAAATAACATTTATATTAAAAGCTGCAGCAGATGTAATAAGTACAGTCTTGTTGCAAATAGCATCAGAATATTTGAAACTACATGAAAAACTAACCATGAAGAAGAGAGGAGTACACGTGCTGCTGATCTTCATCCTGATTGAGCGTCTGGTCGTTAGCAGGACCTTTATTATAATTTATAAACTATACATTTGTTTTATGTTGTTGTGAATTATACATTCTTGTGAACAGTTTGCACTTTATGACCCTATGTGCATCTGTTTATTTAGTAATTAAAAAAAAAAATCTACTATCAGAAGAAAAGAAACTAAAGTCTCACCTTTGAACTTTTTGCAGCAATACAAGAAGAGCAGGAGGAAAATCAATGTAATTCCAGAAATTAGTCCAACGATCAACAGAACAGGAAACAAAGAGATTTCAGCAGTGGGGACATCTGCTGTAGTTGAGAATCATATTTAAAAAACTGGACTGAATAAGTCTGGACTGGACTATAAATTATTATAATAACATCAGAGAAACAGATAATACACCAATGTCTGCCAGGTGCAGCCCACACACTCTCTCCTGTGTAATTTACTCCCCATAGAAACATTAAGCTTCTGTTTCAAATAATACTTGGGTATTGTGTCAGCATTGTGCTCTTTTTTTTTTAGTAATGATGATTATACAGTAGATATTGAGCCAGCCTAGAAGTGGATTCATATTGTCATCTATTCTAAATATTGTATAAAGAACATAATGAATAGTGACAAATTGAAGTAATCACTCTAATCCAGTGGTGGCCAACCCGCGGCTCTCGAACCGCATGCGGCTCTTTGCCTAGTTTCATGCGGCTGTTACGTTCATATAGAAGTTTGTGTTTGTGTTTTGGAGTTTTTTTGTGTGTTTTTTTAAATGTGCGTGTTCGTTTCGTTTGAGTTCAATACGGTATTTTCATCAAACGCACATGTGCGTGAGATGAAAATACCGCAAAGTTTCCCAGTAGGGGCAAGTTCGCCCTCAAAATGGCAGGAAAAAAATGCACAGCAAAACAAAAATATGAAAATGAACACAGGACGTTTTTAACAGAGTGGGAGAGTTTATATTTTTTTGTTGAACGCATTGGCAAGCAATTCTGCCTTATATGTCAGACGTCATCAAAGCTTCAAATCTTCAGCACCACTTCAGCTGACTCCATGCCAACATCGACCAGGTATTTCCAAAAGGGACTAAACTTCGCAGGCACGAGTTGGCCATTTTGAAAAGTCAGGCAGAAAAGCAGATACAGTTTTTCCAAAAATTTACGAAAGCGCTCAGAGACCGTAATGTTCACATCGTATCAGCTGGCTTGGAACGTTGCACGGGCTAAAAAGCCATACAATGAAGGGGAGTTCGTTAAAAAATGCCTCAGTGACATTGTTGAAATCTTGTCTCCTGAAAACACAAATTAAAACACATGGTATCAGACTCCAACTGTCCTGCCACACTGTTGAACACAATATAGGCCAGGTACTCTGTCACTTCTTTGAGCTTTTGGATGCCGTGAAACTGTTGATGGAAGAGATCAGGACAAGGACTATCCCGAGTTCTCGGACCTCAAGATGATTATGGATCTATCCTTTTTGGTTGACATGCTGTGTCACTTGGACAGACTGAACCTGACCCTGCAGGGTGAGTTCAAAATGCTGTCTGACCTGGTGCAAAGTGTGTTTGCATTTATCAACAAACTGAAGCCGTTCAAAGCACATATTTAAAGTGGAGATTTAATGCATTTTCCCACTCTGCTAAAAGCCAGCAGGCAAGTCACCAGTGCTGCCCTGAGTAAGCAAAGAGCCAGATAGGCAACACTGATTGAAAGCTTTGTGACCCGGTTCTGTGATTTACAACGGAAAAGGACACAGATTACGTTCCTCGTCGACCCATTTAATGCAGAGATGGACTGTTTGAAAGTCCCGCTAGTCACAGATGAAGCTGCGGCTGAGTTGGAGATGATCGACAAATTGAAACCTGCTTTAAGAGAAGGGACCATTGAGTTCTGGAAAAGCGTGCCAATGGAAAAATACCCCAATGTCAAACAGGCTGCGCTTAAGATACTGTCAATGTTTGGGTCAACATACATCTGCGAGTCTGTGTTTTCTACCCTAAAACATGTGAAATCAAAGCATCGATCTGTTCTGACTGACACTCATGTGAAAGAATTGCTTCGAGGTGCACCAACGGAATACAAGCCATATTTGAAGAGGATTGTTCAAGGCAAGGAATGCCAGAATTCCCACTAAACAACATGCATAGTAAAAGAAAAATGCTATTGTAGATTATTACATTTTTGTTTGTGGACTTGGTTGAACTGAGAGTTTGTGTGTGTGAGACAGTGAATGTTCATTGTTGAAAATGACTGGCCTGTGGTTTTAGTACTGTAGGAGTCCATTTCTGTCATTATCATGTTGGTGTGTGACATTTACAATAAATCTGGCTGAGCAGAGGTGTGTGGGGTTTTTTGTGCGTGTGTGTGTGCATGTGTGTGTGAGAGAGAGAGGGAGAGAGAGGGAGGAAGGGATGGGTGATGTTCATGTGTGCCCATGTGTATGATGTGGCTCTTTGCGGTAACACAGTAAAAAAAAGTGGCTCTTGGTCTCTGACTGGTTGGCCACCCCTGCTCTAATCTGTTGAAGACTGCTTTACTGCTGTCTTTACACCTGTAGACTCCATCCTGGAGTTAAAAAGCATGTTTAAATACCTGAATTCATTTTTTTAAAGTTTTTTTTAAGTTTTTTTAAGTTTGGTAGTTTTCCATTCATACTCCCAGTCGGTGTCTTCTACATAGATCTTAGATCAGATAATTATCTTATCTATCACTTTTTTTTATTTCCAGAAGAAAAACAATTCACTCACCCCTGTGATCATCCTGTGCTGACCATTATGACATTTGTCAAATGGAGATCACACAACAAACATGACTTACTTGATACTGACAATGTGAAGGCTTCACTCCACTCTGTTGAAGAATATGAGTCATCTCTGCGTCGACTCTTACACATGTAGTCTCCACTGCTGGACTCAGAAACTCTGAATGTCACATCATTATTGTGTGTCCACTGTGTGGGTGTCCTGGGTCCTCTCCATTCATACTCCCACTCAGTGGTTTCACCTCCTTCCTGCACCTCACATGTCAGAGTGATCGTCTCACCTCTGAATGTCTGAGGCCAGTTGGGTTGTTGTTTTACAACAACTTTATTGGAAACTGTTTACACATATTAACAGTTGAGATACAAATAGAAACATGAAATCAACACAGAAAACTTCACATTGTATGTTTGATAATCATGAGTGAATGTATATTTCAAACTAAATGACTGAACTCACAGGTTATCTCAATGGTGACATCATCACTTTTATCTGTGTAGTAAACTGGGTTTCCTCTTGTTCCTCTGCAGCTGTAGATTCCTCCTTGAGATACTCTGATATCTCTGTTTTCTTGATCTCTGATTTGAACTTCAGAGGTTGTTTGGGTTCGTCTGAACCACTCATATTTCCATCCATCAGAGCTCTGCACAGAGCAGGTCAGTGTCACACTGCCCCCTACTGGTATGATTGTTGTTCCTGCTGTCAGTGTGGCCCTGGGTTTATCTGCTGTTATGAAAGAGGAAGAAAAATAAATACATGTGATTCATTATAACAACATATGAACACTGAAAAACAATACATTATATGTTTATATTCGTTGATCTCTAAATAATCACAGTTTAAATTTTTGTCCATTCTCTGGCCTGAGGAAGTCACACTGAATGTAAACTAATGCAGTTCACTGTTGAAGGAAACACAATGATGGGTTAAGAGGGATCTGCCTAGTTTCAGGTTTAGATAACAGAAACATCATCACTTTAACTTCATGAAGCTTCTGATGCTTCTTCTTTTTCTTCAGAAATGTCATTAAATTTTATTTCATCCATGATTGCTGTGGTTAAAACTCACACATGTACTAATGACAAATTTCAGAGTCTGTGAGTTTTAAAGCACTGCCTTTACTGTGAACAAAGTAACAGGTACAGTGGTTCAGGTTAAAATTCAAGTTCAATAACAAATTTAATTAAATGTACTATATTTTATAATTCAGTTGAGTTGTTGAACAGGGATCATACATTTATGCTGTCGGTC
Organism: Oreochromis niloticus; assembly: GCF_001858045.2. Taxonomy (NCBI): domain Eukaryota; kingdom Metazoa; phylum Chordata; class Actinopteri; order Cichliformes; family Cichlidae; genus Oreochromis; species Oreochromis niloticus. Next base: position 141,712 of record NW_020328778.1, read on the forward strand.
ACAGAAGACTTACCTAATACAGTTATAGAGACAGTATTACTGATCTTTGTATCACGTGAGATCTTCCTGCGACCAGAGCACTGATATTCACCACTGTCACGTGTAGATATAATTTCTAATGTATAGTCTTTGTGTTTATTGTAGGGGACAACTTCCCGACCATCCTTGTTGAATTGGTATTCCCAGTCAGTGTCTTCTCCTTCATTCATGTCACATTTGAAGGTAACAAACTCTCCAATGAAAAAACTGGACCAGTTGGGTTCAATAGTTAGCACAGCATCTACAATCCAACACAACTACATCATTAGCAATGTGAAACAATTTATGTACTAATTCAAGGCACAACCTGTGTTTATATTCATAAAATGATAAATATAGTGGTAAAAAAAATAATAAAAAAATGTAAAGTGCTTAAGACTGAAACAGTAGTTTAGATGAATCTTTACTAAATAAATTAAAAAGAAACAAACAAAAAAGTGAAAACTGTTCAGTCACCTTGAGTGTGTCCAGTGCAGAGAAGCGTACAGAGCACTACAATAAAGACAGAAATGTAAGAGATGAAAAAAGTAGTGACACTCAATCCAGTCATGGTGTCTACATATGAGATATTTGAGTGTTTAAAGAGCTCGGTAAGAAAGCAACTGGACTTCTTTAAATTCCTTGAAGAATTTTCACCGCTCATTCAAGAAGCTTCTTCAGTTCTAAAACACTGTGTGAGTTGTCCCTTAAGGTCATTAATTCACTACTGATCACGTACCTCATCACATGAGCCAAAGTATAAATAACAGTGTGGCCATTATCACCACAGGTTTCCATTTATTTATTTTTTTCAATCCTGTCCTGTCTGGCAGCTTTTGCAATCTGAATGCACTGTTGTGCCAAACACATTTTCTTTTTCCAAGGTCAGCTCTATAAATTTTCTACTGCCTCCTCTTGTTCAGGGTTTATCTGTTTATTTCTTGATTTCTATTGGTGTTATTGACAATTATTACATTATGTAGTATTATTGCTGTATGACAAGGTCTAAGGCAGAACAAGCAGGAGAAAAAAACAAGAGAGGAGGGACAGGGGAAGATGTAATAAATGGACAGAGTACAAATAGAAATATATAATGTAACACCAACCTTGCCTCACCCTATCATGTGGTCTATGAGGTCACCTGACCCAAAATGAGAGGGGGTTAAGGATCCTGAGAAGGGATCTCAAAACTGCATTGAAGGTGCAGACAGTAAGAGACGCAACCACAGGGGCTTAAATTCCTGCAACTCTCCATCTTTTGGTTTTAGAAGTGAAGTCGCCTCTTGGATGAGAGGTGAAATGTCTTCAAGAAACTCCTTAGACACTCAAATATCTCACAAAAACACTCTGGGTTTTAACAGTGTCTACTATGATTGGTTACATTTTATATTAAGATGTAAATTATATCAAATTCTCACTGATGGAGAAACAAATGTCACAGTCCTCAGTCGGTGACCCAGTTGTTGTGTTCTGTGTTATAATTAATATTTGGTTTCATCATGGTTTATCATTACTAGTCTTATTGTTTATGGTTCTGTTTTTCTAGCTTTAGTTGTTCTTTGTTTTGTGATTTCTAGTTCTTGGGTTTTGTTCCTGTGCCCCTCATGTTTAGTGTAGGTTTAGTTCTGTCTTCATGTTTATTTTCATGTTCCCCAGTCAGTCGTGTCTCATGTCGCAGTTTGTCTCTCCTGTCCCTGTGCTCTGTTCTCTCTCTTAAGTGTCAAGGTCATGTCTCTGTGCCTGTCGTGTGTTTCCTGTTTTATTTTGATAGTCCCTGTCCTGTGTGCAGTGTGTCTGGTTTTGCTTCCCTTGTCTCGTTAGGTCTGATTTGTCCCGGCTGTGTTGGCACCTGTTCCCCATCCTCTCGTTGTCCTGCCTGTGTATTTAAGTCCTGTGTTTCTTTCTGTCATTTGCCATGTCGTACCCTCATAATGCTGTGTTTCTTTCCTCGCTGTTCCAAGTCAATTCTTAGATTTCAGTTTCTGGTTTATTTTCTAGTGTTTGAGTTTCTAATTTTGCTTTGTATTTGGATGAGAAGTTTTCCAGCGTTAAATCTGCCGTTTGAGTTTACTCCTCCATTTATAAGTACAACATGCTGCCTGCCACACAAAAAAACCATGACAACAAATCTTTCTTGGATAAACTAAACCAGCTCCACATACAGACTCAGACTAGAGTGAACCATCAAAAACATGTTGATAACAAAACATGAGTCCTCTGATCACATGACCTGAAATGGTACAAATGACTGATGCTCTGTTCTTCTTAATAAAACATGTTTATGGATCAGTATGAATCAAACAATAGAAGTCAGTGATGTACTCACAGAATAGGCCCAGCTCACAGAGCAAAGTGGCTCCCATCCTCACATCCAGCAGTGACACGTCTGAAAACTTCTACAACTTTCTGTAAAGAGAGAGAGTGAAGCAGCAGCACAGCAGATACCAAAGAACTGTGAAGGAAACAAAGAGGTTTTAAAACTTCTTCTCTCTGCTTCCTTCCTTTTACACTGAAATAGCAACTTAACAACATCTGACCACAGCATGACGTAACATCTTTATACTCTCCTGTTGCTGCAGAAACACCAGGTGCTTTCTTTATGAAAAGGCCTGTAATACAAAAACTAAACCGAAAAAACAGACATACAGTAAGTTTTATTATACAAATATCAGCGTGACTGAGCAGCTAAAAAGGCAAAATAAGATCACAATTTCAGGATAATTTTTAAATGTGAAGTGTTTAGGTTATCTTACGTGCCAAAAACACAACAAGAACACAGCTCTGGCTGCACCTTCACACACCACACACACCGAATACTCTTTGTTATAAACCATTAGAAGCATCAAATCACAGCATTGAAGCATCATCATACAGAAACAGACATAAGAAGCCACAAAATGCTAATGTTGCACTGAAGGCTGCCACACAAAATCATTAAACTGCTTCAAATATCCAATTAATACATTTCCATGAACAAATAAAGTCATGTCCAGGGTGTATCTCACCTCTCATCCAGCTGGGATAGGCTCCAGCCCACCTGAGACACAGAACTTTATAAACAACCAAGAAAACAGATTCATACAATATTAAGGTTTTCTTAACTGACAAAGCTGAGATTGGTTCATTTAAAGTATTTCATTACACTGATGCAAAACAGAAATTGTGTCCTTAAGCAGAAGTGGGCATGAGGCAAGAGGAAGTCCCGCCCTCTCTCTCAGATTATATGTGCTGCTGTTTTCATGGTGATGTAAGCTGTGTCAGTGACCACACAGTGGGCTGGTTCCTGGGGAATGTGAGTAATTAAAATAAAACACTGTATGACTCTTTTATAAACTGTTTCCACTGAGAACTACTAAAGGAAATCCAAAATTTACACCTGTTTGAGCTGACCACATACAAAACACTGTCAGTCTGATGTTTGGAGAGCAAAGCTGCAAACAGAGCCACCGTATGAATGCTATATTTGTGTTTCTTGTTTGGTTTCCTGATGCACATCTTTTTGTATATATTTATATATAACAGAGCACACCCACTTAGTACAAACACCACAACTCATGGGCAGTGGCTGTTTCCTCTTTTCTGGCAAGAGACAGAAGCTCAGGATCAAATAACATCTCAGTTTCAGAAGAAATACCACAGAGTGGGGTTTATGCAGCACTTTTCTAGTTTTAATGACTATTAAACATTAATAGTACAAGCCACATTTATAAAACAGTTTATTTTGTACACTTTAAATACTTTAAAAACCTCACATCCACAACCAGTTTTAAACACTGGATATGGTTTCTCATCGTCTGAAAACCCTCCGCGTCCACACTATCGTTTTCAGTCATTTTCACAGAGTTGTGCGTCCACATTGAATCGGCCGAAAACGCTTACGTTCCAGTACTGCGCATGCGTGAAACGCAAGATGATTTGACCTGCCTCAGTTCTGTCTGCCGCTTATTTACTTTCCGGCTCTTTGAAACATCGCGGCAAAATGTCGAGGAAAAGCACTGAATTTTTTAAATGGACTAAGAATGAGGTGGAGTTGTTGCTGCGAGTAACACAAAAGTACAAAGTTGCAAAAACGAGTAAGAATTAAAGGATTGGGAAAAAAAGCTATCTGAACCATCTACAAACCGATATTAATCTTTAATAGGGCTGTCAAAATTGAGAGCAAACAAAACAACTGCTGTATAATGCCCTTCGCTATCTTAGCTTAATTGGTCACTTGACTGTGTCACATGACTAAAATGTGTCATCGTTTTCAAAAAGTCTCCATTTTCGCTGTCCACACTGCAACGCGAAAGCACCGTTTTCAAATGTATGCATTTTCAAAACGTTGCTTTTTTTCTTCACTGTGGATGGGAGGCCAAAACAGAGAGAAAAAGATGTGCTTTCAAACGAAAACGTATTAGTGTGGATGTACCCCAAGACTGCCTTCACAAAGGAAGGTGCTTAGAGAGTGCTTTGTAGTGAATCAGTCGACTCCCATTGAGCGAGAGCCGGCTCCTCACTTAATTTTCTTTCGCTGCTCAGCTCTCACACAGTGGCTCAGCTACGCTACAATCCCTCCATATTGTGGACAGTCACATACGAGGACATAGGATAATATCATTATGTGAAAAACAGAAAGGGTGAGAGACGCGACAGTCAAGTGGAGCGTGCGTCTGTCCTCTCCTGAGTGAGACAGCGGTGAGGAGGGCTGTGCGAGTGCATCGCAAAAACACATAAATATGCCTGACACCCATAAACGAAGCAGCATCTGGCTGCAGTTTAACGACTTTTTTGTCTTGGTCTTGTCTCGACTTTGTCTTGGTCTTGCTTTAGGCAGTCTTGACTACAACTCTAGTAGCTACACTCAACCATCAGTGGCTCAAATAGCTACTGTGCTTTAGCCACACTTTAAGGATTTAAAGTGTCTTGCAAGGGGAGAGCAAGAAGAGGTTTGGCCCAGCCTTGAGGCCCTGCTGCAGGAACAGTGTAAAGATGCCACCACAAAGGAGCCAACAAAGACAAAGAGCCTCCTCCTCTGTCTTCAGACTCTGACTCAGTTGAGGAAGCACTGTGTAACAGGGCCCTGAGTTTGTACAGAGCAGAAACCGCCATCAGCGAGACAGACTGCCCGCTGCAGTGGTGGTCCAGTTGAGCAGGGACCCACCCACAGCTGTCTGTCCTGGCCTGCAAGTATTTGATTAGTCCTGCCACTTCTGTCCCATGTGAGAGACTGTTCTCACTCGCAGGTCACATAGTAACAAAAAAGAGAGCTGCTGAGCTCTGAAAATGTGAACAGGCTAGCTTGTCTAAATAACTGGCTGAAAGAGATGGCATGGAGTCCATTTTTTGCACTAAAATGTTGGATGATCACACTGTTTTAGCCTCATGTAAAAATAATGTTTGCTAAGGTTACTTTCAGGCCAATATGACCTTTTTTTTTTTTTAATAGAAGTCAGGGTTTAAAGGTGAAGCTGGTCAAATAACCTTTTACGTTTCTGCTGTGGAAGAATTTCTTTTATTTATGCATTATTCACATTATTTTATTGTATAATGCTTTGGTGCCACTGGATTTTAGCATGTCTCACACTCATGCAGTTAGACAGATGGTTGGGGTCTGGTAAGGAAGTTGGGGGAAGCAGACAACTCCACATGAAAAGTCTTTTGACTCTGGGAGGAAGCAAGGGAGTGTGAACCTTACCTCCTACCTCCTGTAGGAGGTATTGAAACGAGGGCCATGCTTGTCTCAGTTAGGCTACGTCCACACTAATGCATTTTCATTTGAAAACGCATCGTTTTCTCTCTGTTTTGGCCTCCCGTCCACACTGTGACGGCGTTTTCCTCAAGGAAAAACGCAGCGTTTTGGAAACGCTCTCAAAAACACATACATTTCAAAACGCAGCTGTCCCGTCACAGTGTGGACGCTCGAAAACGCAGACTTTCTAAAACGATGACACATTTTAGTCATGTGATGCAGTCATGTGACCAATTAAACAAAGATGGTGGAGTGCATTATACAGCAGTTGTTTTGATTGCTCTCAATTTTGACAGCCCTAAAAAAGATTAATATCAGTTTGTACATGCTCCAGATAGCTTTTCTTCAAATTCTTTAATCCTCACTTGCTTTTGCGCATGCGCAGGACTGGAACGTAAGCGTTTTTGGCCGTTTCAATGTGGACGACGGAAAACGCTAGTGTGGACGCGGAGCGTTTTCAGACGAAAACGCGTTTTCAAATCTATCCGGGCTAGTGTGGACGTAGCCTTAGAGACTCTGCTGATCGTCTGCCCCACGATGATGCAGTCTCTCACTAAGCTTGGTTTAGCTTGTCTGCAGGCTTTATTAAATGGAAAACTTCCACAACACTGCCTTATTTTTTAAGAAGAAAAACTGCATTTATGTTGAAATTTTTAGTGTTATTATTTAAAGACAATAATATTTTGAAAATGTACTTAAAGTACTTAAAATAGCACTTTACTTTTAAGTCTGCCCAATTTTGGTCAGGGATATTATTTTTTTAAAAGAGCTTGAGTTTACAATATTCATGTCCACGTCTATTATTTGATTCTGTTGCCCACTAAAACCCTTTTTGAATAAAAAAAACATTTGCATTTTGTCTATATTGAAAGAACCACAGATACAGTGAACCAGTAGTGAAGTCTAAATATAATATACAATAATTTTTTGAATGAAAACTGAAGTTGAAGAGGCTCGGGCACCATCTTGTGTTTTAGATGTGTCATTTTATAGCAAGTCAGCAGGAAGGCAGAATTCCTAAGTAATGAAGACATAATTGGGTGGGAAATTCTTGTACTGTATAAATCAACACTAGTAACAGGGTTCTGTTATATTACAGATGATGAAATTTAGCTAGTTTTATCATAGAAGACCGAATGTACTGAACCTTTAGCTGACCTTTCACAGCACTAAAGGAGAAATATGGAATTAAATTAGAATTTTCTTTCCTTTTTCTAAACTTAACAATGTAGTTTTGGATGAATCACTAAGTTAAGTGCAAAATTTAAGGTCCAAATGGGATTCTGAAACAATTTATTGCAGTTTCAGGTCTAGCTATACATAGAAGAACTATGTACAGCTCGACTCTCCCTGGCCTGTTCAACAGTCAGGTCAGGCCACAATTCTATATAGTCCATATATTCAGAGGATGATTATGAAGGCATCTGCAAGGGAGAACGATAGATGTGCAGTGACATTTAAAGTACGTGGAGTGAAGGCTGATCCGCATTAAGAAGGGTGGCAGAAAGATGATTGGACTAGACCAGTGATGTCACAATCAGCTTGACAATGTGGGAAAGTGTGACTATAGAGCTTTCTTATTGAATTTACACAAAACCTTTATTTCATTTTTATCTCAACTGACAAAGCTGAGCTTTACTAATGTAAATTATTGCATTACACTAATGCATGGTGATACAAATCTTTCCATTCAGGTGAAATTGTGGCTTGGTCACAAATTCAGCCACAGGAAGTGAATGAGCTAAAACAAATAGAAATAGAGTCCTAAACAAAAATAGTCCTGCCCTCTCTCTGTTTGTCTCTCTTACTTGACTAGTAGCTGCTGCATTATTGCAGAACAAGTGTTTTTTTTTGTTTGTTTGTTTGTTTTTTAATAAACCACACAGTGAGCCTCTTCCAAAGGGGGAAATATTTCAGAAATCTAACTTGAACTGATGTTAAAATGGCACAGTCTTCAAACACTGTATGAATATTGTAAGCACATTTGTGTTTCTTGTTAGGTTTCCTGATGCACATATTTTTTTATAGATATTAAACTGCAGCCTAACAAAGCAAAAGAGATGCAAGTGAGTGATACTACACTTGATAGCTTGTCCTCATATTGGTGTTTAAGACATTTTATTATTAAAGTTTCCTGATTTTCCTTATGTTATTATACACTTCACAGAGATAAGAAGAAAAAGAAGATATATGAGAAAAGGTAGAAATAGGATGAAGAAGCCTGCTTTGCTGTTTGGTCCCCGTAAAGTGATCCTTTACATTACTGCCATCTTGTGTCTCTCTTTTTATTTTTTTTTATGGGCGTGCCCCTCTCACACACTATTTAAGCTTTTTGATTCATATTTTTTAAAATCATGTATTTAAAAAAAAATAATGATGAAAGAAATAGAATATAAAGTATTTAAAATGAGCTCAAATGTAAATATATGAAGCAGTAATGTTGATGTGTGTGTAGTGAAAGTATTCCTTCTGTGAAAGGACTGCTGCTATCTACCCGAACAAATGTGACTGGAGTTTGTTTTAGAACTTAGATTTTATGCTATTTATGCCTTTTTTGCTTCTCTTTTTAAAACTTATTCTTTTTAAACTGTATTGCTTATTGCACTGTAGAGGCTGGTGAGAAACAGTATTTCGTTTCAGGCTGGGTAATACCATACGAAATGACAATAAACTTCGTGAGTCTAGTGGGATATTTTCATAGTATTTGAGTACTTCTTTAAAAAAATTCCTCCACCACTTGCTATTAACAGCTAATCATAAATTATGTGATAATGGTAGCTAATTTTCAGATAATTTACTGATAATTCTTATGAATTCTTATCAATATTATTAGTAATAATATTTTACAATTCTTCAGCCACTAGTGCAAGGTGAAGATGTCCATGTAGAGTGAAACCAGACAGAAATTATGTGTTTAATCTGGTCAAATTAATCTTGAAAATCACTGAACATCCAGCCTGTAGAGCTGTCCACAGAACAGCTCAGGATCATGCTGCTCCCTGCTGGTATAACTCTCCAATCTGCTGTCAGTGAGGCTTGAGGTCTATGCAGTAACGGTTTTAGATACGGGCGACACGGGCGGTTGCCAGGGGCGGCATCGTGGTGTGGGCAGGGGCGGATCTAGAAGGGTGGCATGGGGTGGCAACTGCCACCCTAAAATGATCCCTTGCCACCCCAAGTGCCACCCCAGTTTTGCATATGACAGCGTTGTTTATTAAAATAAGATAGCATTAACAGTTTGAGCGTAGTTACAGTCAACAGTGAATATAAATACTAAAACTGAATATATTGCAGAGTGTCCCCCCCCCCTCCACCATTAACAAATGGTTCAGCCCATAGCAGGACGGCTTTTTTCTTGTTTTCAGTAGCAAGCGATGCTTATGATTGTGCCAGAGCACATTTTGAACAACACCATGGGAATTTCGGATTTTACACATTTGGTTGGATGTTACACTCTGGAAATGGAAGGAAGGTGAGTGTTATTAACCCTCTGTGGTCCACGGACACGCTGCACCTCCAAATCACATGACTGATTTAAGCTGACATAGCAACAAGCTGCAGCCACGCAGAGTCTCTGTTTCAGCCCATATTGAAAGTTCGGAGTTCAAAGTTTTTAAATTTTAATTACAGGCCAGTAAATCCAGAGTTATGATAATATATATATAAGCAGTGTTGGGGAGTAACGGAATACATGTACCGCCGTTACGTATTTAGAATACAAAATATGAGTAACTGTATTCCGTTACAGTTACCGTTTAAAAAGGTGGTATTTAGAATACAGTTACTTTGTTGAAATAAATGGATTACACGGCGGTACTTTCCTGTTTCATATTGTCGCGGGTCAGGACTGTTTGGGTTTGTTTGACAGCTGTTCTGTTGTTCCAGGCGGCAGCGTTACAGTTGCTATGGTTACAGGGTGACGCGCTCTCTCTCTGCGTGTTTCCTGGGTGAGAGAGCGCTTTTTTGTTGTTGTTGTTGTGCTAAGCTAAAAGGCAGAATGCTACAGGCATGGCCCTAAAGAATGTAGCATCATGGGCAGTGTAGTCCGTGCTGCAGGGAGAATGGACAGCCATACACGTTATGTGTCTGTGAGCGAGGGAGGGAGAGAAAGGAAAAGTCCGAGCTATCACGGAGCAAAAACGGGAGCTGGAAGCATGTAAATATAATAATAACCACTGCAGCCAAGAAGAGTGCCTGACGAGCCCATTTGTAAGTAAGCTATTAAGACTCAACTGTACACTGTGTTCGTGTTTTTCTCCGGAAAAAATAAGTTCCGTTGGAGCAGCCTTTCAACGCCTCTCTCTGTCTCTGGCAAGCAAAGTTGACCCAGACAACAAAGTAAAGCTAGTTTTCGGCTACGAGCCCGACACGGAACCCACCGTATTAGCCAGAGGTCCCTTTACTACGGTTCGGAGCCGCGGACCTTCAGTAACAGTAATAAATCACAGCAATAGTACATTCACGTAGTTGTAAACAGCATGATAATATATTAAGTAATCCAAAGTATTCAGAATACGTTACTCTCATTGAGTAACGTAACGGAATACGTTACAGAATACATTTTGGGGCATGTATTCAGTATTCTGTAGTGGAATACATTTTAAAAGTAACCTTCCCAACACTGTATATAAGCCATGCTTTTTTTCTAAATACTGTCGCCACGTTTTTGTGTGTGTGGGTTTTAAGCGTTTTCTAAGGACAGCGCGAAAACAGTAAAGAAAGGAAAAAAAGCCAACTCTTTCCTATCGGTGGAAAAATGCACCATGTCGACCTATTTAAAAAAAAAAAAAAAAAGTCAACACGTGGGATTTGGTTGTTTAGGAAGAGGGGAGAGTTTTGGGAGTGACGGTAACGGCAGCGAGACAGAGCAAGTGAGTGAGAAAGAGAGAGAGTGAGAGAGAAAGTTTTTAGATGTGGGAGATTTGTGACGTTTAGTGTGGAGTGTATACTTAGTGTGTTGTGTTGTCTTGTGTAGTTGTTCTGTTGTGTAGTCGTTGTTATGTTTTGTGTGTCAGTGAGGGCACTAAGGCACATTTGTAACGTAAACACTGTCACTAAGTAGAAAACCAGCGGAGTGATACACCTCCTGCTGTCAGGCCTGCAGGTTTATCCCTGTGCTGTTCTCCTCTGTCTTTTGGTGGACAAACTTTTTTTTACTGGCACACCTAATTTGTGGGGCATCTTATTGCGAAACCTGATTATTCTCTCATTTTAGTTTTAGTAATATTTTTAAATGGTTGTACAAAATGAAAAAAATGGCAGGTGTATTGGCTGCAAAAAACAACTAAATTCAGTTGAGCTGAAAAGATACCAAACAAGGCAAGGGGAAAAAAATCAAATAAAACAATTTGAGGGGGAAATACAAACGTAAACTCAAAAGGAGTCAAAAATGGCCGGTTGTATTTCAGACCTCAGAAGGTTAATCCAACAAATCATGAAAAATTAGGTTTAAATTTTTGTTCATGACAGTGCAGATTTCTGACATTTTGTGTAATTTAAGCTGTAACAATGTGATTGTTTTCTAACAAAAAACAGTGTGAAACTGAAGTTAGACTTGTGTTTGTAAATGAACCGCCCCATGTTGTGTAGCTTTCTGGATTTCATACTTATTGGGCTACATATTTATTTATTATACAGGCTATACAGTACATAACATCAAAACTCACATGTTTTATGTAACTAAAGTGTGTAATTATGTGGGCTACAGACAATAATTAAGTTATAGAGTATATTTATATGAAAAACGTGTATACTTACTGCATTTGAATCATTTTAACCATATGTAACCACCATATGTGTTTGGGGGAAAAAAAAGGCTTTGATTTTGCCACCCCATTTGATTTCTTTGCCACCCTCATGCCACCCTAAGAAAATTTCTCTAGATCCGCCCCTGGGTGGGGGGCGGCATCACGGGCAAAAAAAAAAAAAATTGCTCGTGCTGCCCCGACATCATGCCAGCGCATATTGGGAATGGCATGGGCACCGATCGGTTTTCTATCGCCCATTTGCTGGGAGTAAGGGCGCCCTCTGTTTGCGAGGTGCGCCTGCTGCTTGCGGCACAGGGAGGAGAGGGCGGGGGGGGGGATTCTCTGGGTGGCTGGAGCAGCATCTAATAACCAACTTGCAAAATAAAACAAAATAAAAACAAACCAACAACACGAAAACAGCAGACATTATGATACAGACTTATAATTTGCACCAATGTTTTTTCGAAATTCTATAGGCGAAAAGTGAGCGCGAGAGCCCTCGGTGCGCCTGCTCGCTGCTGAAGTCAAAGTAAACTTCATTGTCATCTCCGCTACATACAGTCCAGTATATACAGAGACGTGACGACGAGGCTCCAGTTACAGCAGTGCAAGTAAACAAACAATAAATATAAGAAGAGTAAGAAAATAAATATACACTTTAGGACTCGGGGTAAAGGGATCAATAACAATTTAAAATGTATATTTTATATTTTGTTGATTTAAAGTCTCACACACAACCCGTTTTTAAAGTTTAAAAAAAGAGAAAAGAAGAGGAGTGTAGCGACTTCCACAGTCGCTAGAGGCTGGGGGTGGAGCCTGCCTATTTGCCTGATGCGCGGTCAACTGTACGCAATAATGCGAGAGGTGGAATTGCTTGCTTGTTTATTAAAGTGCTTGAAAAGTTTACAGAGCAATGTGATCAGCTCGCGATTCAAACTCTTAAAACATCACAGCTCTAATGCAACAAGGGGAAACTCGTTGTGCTGCGTTCAACAAAAACTACGGCTACCCAGCCCTGCTCTCTGTCAAAATCAAACAGTGAAAGACAGACTGACAACGCCCTCTTAATGTCCCACGTGACTCTCGTTACACATCACCATAGCCAAACAAATGAAAACCCAGTGATCATTATGATGTTCAGTGATCAGAGGGCATGTTCGCCCGGGGCGCCAAACAGGCTAGGACCGCCACTGGGTCTATGTGCTGTTCAGGTTGTAGTGTAAAACATAAGGGCAGTGATACCACAGCTATAGTTTGTTCATGGTCAATGATTTACATAGACGTAAAATACATTGTAAAATCACACTCATCACTCAAGAAATGGCCAGAAGCAAAGAACAATTCAAGATATTAATGACCACTTTATTTGCTTTGGAGATACCCAACTGTTCAGGTCCATAAAGGCAAACTTAAAAAATAAAATACATGATAGATTCAAATTCATGCAGTATGTATGCATGGTGTAAGTATTCTTCATTACTTTGGGCGTAATGTAGACGATCTTATGTGTAAAAGTATATTCAATGTATCTACTGTAACATGGCAACAGCTGAATTTAAAGCCACATTTTCAGACACTCGTACATTACGTATTACACCTTCCAAACTTTCTATTGTTACATGAAATTTTATAAAAGCTTTAATAAAAAATATTTGACTATAGAGAACATGAATACTTAATGGAAACATCCATTTGTAATAAAAGACAGTATTAAGTCTATATTATAGTATTGAATAGGATTTCTGACCAACTAATTTTACAATGTAAGAGAGAAAATCACAAACATTTAAAATGAAAACACAGCCACTGCAAGAAAATGTAATTAATGAACCTTTTAGAAAGTTCCCTCACTTATAGTGATGATTTAATAATGTTTGCATGATCAAGAAATTCCTACTGATAGTTCTATGTATATTTTTACATAAAATAGAAATAAAAAATAAAAGCAAAACATCAGAGAGACATTTTTAAAACATTTTTAAAAGCATTTAGGTATTTCATACCTAAATGCTTTTGTGCCCATAGTTTGTAACTTGATGATCCTTGAATGGTGGGAAATGTGTGGAAATGGGACCTGTCAAAGGTCTGATGGTTGGGAATGACAGTACGTCTTCAGTCATAAGGAAATAAGCTGAAACTATTGTCACTTTTCATAGCTCACCCAATTTGGATAGAAAGAATCGTTGACTTTTCACATGAAGAGCCCACTGGACCTACATCACACGGGTCACCCAGTTTCCCAAAGAGCAAAGCACAAATAAATTAAAGATAAATTTACAATTTCAAATATATTCAGCTTAAATGAGCAGAATTGAGCAATAATGAGGACATTAGGTGAATGCTCTCTTTCAGGGAGTTAATGACCAACACTGAACATCTGTATAATATACTCTCAGTCTGAAACAGCTGTGCACTACATTAAAATTGTGGGTGTAATCAATTTCTGCCCAAACTAAAATAATAATGTTATTATTGATTTTAATGAAAATCACTGTTATTTTATAACCACACATCTTCCACTATCTATACATTAAAGTTGATAGTGTATCATTTTCAGTATTTCCAGATCTTCTGATTGTTTCATAGACACAACGATCACCTACAAGTCAGAGAAAATGAGTCACCACATGTCTGTGATACTAATGTAAACACAAGTATTCTTGTCAGTAACATTTATATTAAGATACGATGAGATAAGCTTTGTTGTCGGTGTAAGCACAAACATACCCTGAAATTGGAAAATTTGTTATTACTTATAAATGCTGTACATGATTAAATGTTGTTATTGTCTTAGCTTTGTTTAATTCAACAGTGTTAAAGCTGCAGCAGAGAAAAGCATCAGGATATTTTAAACTAGATGAAAAACTAACCATGAAGAAGAGAGGAGTAGACTTGTTGTTGATTTTCATCCTGACTCACCCTCTGGTCATCAGCAGAACCTTTATTAACAATTTAAAATAAACATTTGCATTTACCTGTTTATATTTTATACATTTTTGCAAACAGTTTGCAGTTTAGGAATGTTGCCTATTCAAATATTTTAAAGAGTGAAAAGAGTCTCACCTTTCTTTCTGTAGAGTTTTTTGTACAGGAACAGGAGCAAAATAAATATGACTCCAAAAATGAGTCCAGTGATCATCAGAACAAGAAATGAAGAACTGGGCACAGCTACTGCAAATAAGAAAAATGAACTTTAATAAACTGAACTGAACTTAGAAGCTGTTTAAATTCTCAGGGATTTATATCTGCTATCACTCTCAAACCGGGGAATTTTATACATGTTAGGCATTTGTGTTAACCACAGTATTGTTGAAAAACAAATGCATGCCTGTTTTAAGATCATATTATAGTGCAGTAGACAAGGTATCTACTGTAAATGTTTGTGGATAAGCCACCTACAGTAGGTCATGAAAAATGAAGTGTTTTAATCCTGCTCACCTTTAACTGACATCCAGCTCTGTGCTGACTCTCTTCCTGAGTACTGACACTTGTAGAAACCTTCATCAGACTTTGACACTGCAGAGATCTTCAGCTCCCCTCGGGGATCATTTTGAATAATTTTGTCATTGTGATAAAGAAATCAGATTGGAAAGTATTTTCTCTCTTGAACTGCAGCTCAGACTCACAGAAGTTCTTTCAGTCACAGGATGAACAGGACTCACCAGGATAGGATCAGAATCTGCAAAACAGGCAAATCACATTAGTTCTGGTCACACTGTTGAGGATGGAAAGAGCCTTAATAACAACAAACTGAATTGCACAAAGTTCGAGTTTTTAAAACCCTCCTGTCGTGTTCACCTTCCGCCCCTTACTTTAGTGTTCACGGTCAAAATTGACTGGTCCGTTTTAACTGCTCTTAAATGAGCACAAAAGACATTTTTGACCACCAAACTCAGATCCTGTGGGTCATTCAGGGGGTCATTCAGTAGGTCATTCAATGGGTCATTCAGTGGATCGTTCAGTGAGTGAGTGAGCGAGTAAGTGGATTCCCATTCATTTCCTATGGTGGTCACTTTTGATGGGGAACACCACAGGTTTAACAAGGTTGATTAAAACACTCAAAATTCAGTGAGAGAGGTGATCATCACTTTTTTATGTTCTCAGCTTTAGTCACTGATCACTTTATGGTTTGTATTTAGTTAGTTGTCGCTTGTGTTTTCCATTCTGTACATTTAGTCTCATCTCAGTGTTGTCTATGTTTCTGTCTTTCAGTATTCCCATACCTTCCTCTCTCCTCCCTCTGTTAAATTAGTCTTCTTTCTCTATCTAGTTGTCCATCCATCCATCCATCCATTCACTTCCGCTTATCCTTTTCAGGGTCGCGGGGGGCGCTGGAGCCTATCCCAGCTGTCATAGGGCGAGAGGCGGGGTACACCCTGGACAGGTCGCCAGTCTGTCGCAGGGCCAACACACAGGGACAGACAACCATTCATACTCACATTCACTCGCACATTCACACCTAGTGGCAATTTGGATTATCCAATTAATTGTCTTATTTCCTTTTTTTTAGTTACAGTTTGATCTTGTTTATCTTGTCTATTTTTTTTCCTGTCCTTATTCTCAGGAATTTCTTGATTATTTTCAGTTGTGTCTGGTTCCCTGCTTGTTTCATTTCCCCTTACTATCTCTTGTATATAGTGTTTGTTTTTTGTTTTTTTAATGGTGTTAGATTCAGTGTCTACTTTTGTTTCGTGCATTGCACAGCTACAAAGATCCTGAAATTCCTCTATGATGCTCTGTATAGTGATGGTTGGCAAGAGCATTTTAGCCTGCATTTTTAAATGACACAAAGTCAACTGTCTTCTAATAGATTAACTGTGTCCTGTCCTTGTATTATGGCAAATTCCACAATTTCTTGTTGCCTTGACTGCTGAACTGTCTACTTATGTTTTTGAGAAACATGGCTGAAAAATGATGTTCGGACACTGAAGTATTTAGAGCAACCTTCAAATGGACATGCAAACTGAACAATATAAATTTGCGTGCATGGAAGCCACAAAATTTACAAATACACATAGTTGCAAAAAGTTCAGTGACCAATTACCTTTCTTAAATGACATATGCAATGCAAAAAATAAAAAAATAAGAGTATTGTCAATAGGGACCAATTCCCAGTTTTTACATGATCAAAATTATTCACAAAAGGCTTCAATAAACAGAAAATGTGTGCCGACAAGAGAGCAGTGCACAAAAATGAAAAGATATTTGAGCTCGACGCTTTAATGGGTTTAGCCTGACTAAGTCAGCACTCCGCACCGTACAGGTAGTACAAGCACACCTGAAAACACTGACCAGCTAACAGCTTTAAGCATTTGGGCGCAACCTCGGTAGTTCACCGATTCACCTGTTGCAAACGTCCAACTTTCTATCAAGACTCATAAATCCATCGGCAACTATTACCTAACTAGTCTTTTGAGTCTCCACATTCATAGATATTGACATTTTGTCTTAGCATTTGAATGAAAATAACCTGGAAGGGTAGCTTAAAAGTCAAAACAAACAGTAATAAGAACGCATTTCGGACTTCTCTCGAATAAGTGAAAAAACACTTACCTTCAGACTGATTAGCTGGTGTCAATCCAACTTTAATGTTTCCCATGTCAGTCCGTTTTAGGGGAAAAGTGTTAAGTGGTTTCATTTACTTTGAGATACTCCCGCATGGACGAGCAATTTGGAGTCTAGCAGAGTTGTCACGAATAGCATACGATCTTCAGATATAATCCAATCAACCTTGCATTTAACCCGATTGAACATCCAGTTACCTCTGACTACTTCTAAGTTGCACATGTTAACGGTCTCATCATCACTCTGTGCTGCAGCGAACTGGATCTGTGGCACAGAATAGTTGATGGCCATGTTGTTCTCCTGCTTTGCAGCTTTGTTTGAGTCTGAATTGCATCTTAAACGTGCAAAACTAAGAAAAGCAGATCAATATTTTCTTCTTGTTGTCATTTAATGGTGGTTGGCAACCAGCGAAAGGAGCATTAACCACCTCCCCATTGTTGTTTTGAAAGTGAATACCCGACGTGTGCGTCATACGTCACGTTGTACGTCAGGTGAAGGTGTGGTGTCTATGGTGTTATTTTTGTGCCACTATTCTGAGCGCACGTAAAAAAAAATTGCAGGTGCAAGTGTTGCATTTTGAGGAGAAATTTATTTTGAGCAAAGAAAAGCTAAATTTGAGTGAACAAAATTCATTGCTGCGTGCAAAAAATGTATTTCAGTGTTTGCTGTTATCCATACACACACACAATAGCAGCCCCTGTTGCTCAGTTTTTGCACTTGCGCTTGCTTGCAATGTGTTGCTTGCGCGCTCAACATTTCTGCCCGTGCGCGCTCAACTCTTTCTGTACACCGTTATATTTGTGCCACAAAACCAGCCAATCACAGACTTGGATGCAAAAAAATTTTGATTGGCTGTTTTGGTCTCCAATCAGCTCGAAATGACGAAATGCAATATCCCAGAATCCATTTCGTCCAAAACTCAAACGAGGCAGTGGCGGAGGAACACAGAGTGGCGGAGTTTGAAATATTACTCTTTCTGGGTCACAAAATAAACTTTTAAGATATTTTCATGCGAGAATGGTGATGTGTAAACTTCAAATATCTGCTCGATTTATCAAGACATCACATATTTGCATAAGTGATCTAACGTTTTCGGAGATGCCTGTTTAAAAACTCAACCCAATGCGCTAAACATGAACAAACATAAACACCCAGCCGTGTTACATTAACACTTATATCCAGGACATCTCTTCTGAACCAAGACGAAGTGGTGCTACAAGGGAATTATTTCTTTAGGAGAGTGCATTTAATAGCGGTCTGGCCTGCCACAAAATGCACCGCTAAAAATTAGAGATGGACCGATCCGATATTACGTATCGGTATCGGTCCGATACTGATGTAAATTACTGGATCGGATATTGGAGGGAAATAAAAAATGTAATCCGATCCATTAAATATCAAAAAAGCACCTCAAAAAACTTGCGACATGGTGTAACTCGGCTCATAACCGTAGCACATCGGAGCAGTATGCTCACGTGATAGAGCGGCTGTGTGTATTTGTAGCCGGAAGTTATCCCAGAGAGAAGTAAAGCAAGTCTGTAAGTTCATCTCTGAATGTTTATAAAGCATTCACGCGTTAAGCTTAACAACCGATATATGGAGCGACTGCCTCTTCTCTATCCCTCCCTCTCTTGTTGCTACTTCAGTCATGAAACTGATTAATGATCAGCTGATCGACTTTTCTGTCTGGAGTCTCTCTTGTTTGGTTATTGCCCACTTCGCACCAGAAAGAGGAAACCAGCGGCTGAACAACAGCAGCACGTTTAAGCTTGATAAGCTGTTGTTAGAATTTATTTAATATTACTTTCTACACCAGGATCCTTTTCTACGTAGCTGACGGCTGGTAACTGTGCAGGGGCGGATCTAGCAAAGTTTAGCCAGGGGGGCCGATAGGGCATGAACAGGGAAAAGGGGGCACAAAGACATAGTTTTCTTTCTTATTCTCATTTAAAATGTCTAGCTTTTAATAAATAATTATCCGAATCTTACACCCAAAGTTTTAATCTGATGTAAAATGTATAGAAGTCCATTACTGTATATAGTAACTGTTAAGTCTAATATACCCTTGTAAGCTATAGTACTTTTTCCTTTGGGAAAGTACCATCTGTGCAGTCTGCAATTCTGTTGAAGAAAGATGTTGAATCTATTTAATTATTCTTGAAAAATAATTGATTTCTGTGCTTTTTTTTCCACACTGCATCAACTTAAAGTTGATTATGTCGATTAAGCATCATGAGGTGGAGGGTGGGGGGTGGTTCCCTATTTTTTTTTTTTTTTTTTTTTGCTGGGAGTTTTAGAACCCTATTAGTTAGGTTGCTTACTCTTTAAAATACCAGAATAGGGAGGATGGAGTAGGTTTAAGTTTATTAGATTGGTCAGTATTGCTGAACTATGAAATATTTTGGGTGCAGTGTATTTTTTGCATACAGGTATAACAGAATAGCTTTAGTGTTTTGTTTTGTTTTGACTTGAGTATGAACTTATACAAAAAGCAGCAAGATATTAACAAAACAGTTTTATTGATTAAAAAACACACTATATCAGATTCATATCGGTATCGGCAGATATCCAAATTTATGATATCGGTATCGGTATCGGACATAAAAAAGTGGTATCGTGCCATCTCTACTAAAAATACAGTTTCTGCTTGTCCCAGAATTTATTAATTTTGAGAGTGAAGTTGTAGGACTGATTCTGGTTAGTGGTGTAGGTTTCATGGATGTGACACCTGAACTTGTGTAAAATGACGACCAGAGCATATTATTAGGTTAGTTCACTGTAGTTAGGCAGAGGTGTCTTAAAAAGTACCACCTTATACAAAACAAATGAAGGTCCAGTGTAAGAAAGAATAAGAAGAGAAAAAAGGAACACACTGCTAAATGAAGTCATTTTTAAACATTACTCTAAATGTAGCCATTAGTTTTGTTGTTGGCCATACAAAAAATAGAATAGAATAGAATAGAATTCAACTTTATTGTCATTGCACATGCACAGGTACAGGGCAACGAAATGCAGTTTGCATCCATCCAGAAGTGCTTTAGCCGTGATATAGATATATTACAATATATATTAGCAATAATATAGATATGTAAGTATATTACAGTATACTTAATAAGTATACTTCAAGTATATTTCCCAAGTATACCTTACCTAGTACGTATACTAATAATGCCTCTTGGGACTATATTGGCCCCCGTTTTAGTACATAACAGTATTCTTGAAATTAACTTTTAGATGTACTTTTTGTTCACCATAAATGTACTAGCATAATGTCATAATGTCTACAAGAGTGTACTTAAAATATACTCGACTCTATGATAATGCTAACCTTACAAGTATACTATTAATTTACTTTTTAGTTTATATTTGAGTTATTTCTGATAGAAAAACAATAATTAAAATGCAATTGAAACATATTTTTCACATGCAATAAAGCTCTTCATTCTCCAGAAATCAGATAACAGTTCTAACTATCAGAAGGCTTTATTTGTAGAGAACTGCACCCATAGTTCAAGTATCAGAATTATATTGTGCATAGGTTAGAAAGTCTTTTGAGAGTTGAGGTTTATTAACCCTTTTCACTCACGGTTTGAACAATTTCATTTTTTAAATTAATGATTTGCCCCACTTACTCTGTTCAAAAGGTAAAAGACATTACACAAGAATTTTTGACAGATTCTTGTTTTAAAACATCAATCATTTGTTTCATAGTTGTTTTAATTTCACAGTTAAAGCCCTGCAATGCATGCTGGGTATTTCTTTGTACTTTTTAGTAAACCTCGGGTATACTTCAAATAAATTACATACTAGTATACTACTAGCACTACTATAGTACAAGTATAGACTAAATGTACTTATACTTTTGTGTATACTTCTAACTGCACTTAAAGTATGCTTAAATGTAATTTGGTCTAAAAAAAAATCAAGAAAACACATACAAAGTAAACTAAAGGAAAGGTATACTTGCTTTTTTTTAGTTTTTAAAGTATACTTATACTTAAATATTCTTTTTTGTAAGAGTGAGACTGGTTGTTTGATACAAAGTGGGCTGTAATAATGTTTCACAATACATTTATTAATATATGAGGTTCAATTCAGTTCAAGGAATTCAATTTTAGTGTGGCTGCAACTTACTCCTTAAGTTAAAAATAATGCTGTATATTGTAGTTTATATGTTATACTGCTCTCACAGTGAATTGCATTTTATAGTAATACACCCTGAATGAGGATTTAAGTAGTTACTCTTAGATCTACAGTAGAAAACAACAGAAATCCAGATGGTTACCCAACAGCAGGGGGCGGGGATACTGGTCCCTATATATTAGGGGACCAGAGGACACCCCCAGCACTTTTTTCCCCTCTGCTGTTTCTCTCTGTCTGTCTCTGTGTTGCTCTACTGTCTGTGCTTAAGGCTGTACACCCCCGGGTTTTGCTTTGCTTGCTTTCTGCTATGTAATTCTCTTGTTAAATGTCTGTATGTATTTTTCCTGCTGTTCATATGATTCAGTGTATTAAACTCTGTTCTAAGAATTCTACTCTTTTACAGAGCATCTTTTTGAGTGTCTTGATTTTAATTGGATCTACAAGGGTTGGATCTCCACATCGTTGGTGGGAGAAGGTTATCATGATGACTTCAAAATTTGCGACCACAATTTACTTAGAAGTAGTTGTAACTGCTGTATTAATAACTAACGACGGTGCCTTTTAGCTACACTTGGTAACTAAAAAGCACACTTACACACTTAGTTACTCATTTCCATGGCTACACTTTTGGATAGCAGAGCACAGCTGCAAACACAACAGCTGTTTATAGACTTAAATGTGTTTTACAGAATTAACGCTGTAAGTCAAATGAAGGAAGCAATAAGAGGAAGCAAGCAGTTCAGCAAGGGAGAGTTACCATGGCAATCTGATAACGTACAGTTATTGGTGAAATACAGTTGTGCTTACTGCACCCCTTACTTCATAAGATGGTGGACTCCAGCTCATATTGAGGCAATTTGCTGCTGAGTGTGAAGAGGAGGGAATGAGAATCAGCACCTCCAACTCTGAGCCATGACTGACAGTGGAAAATTGTTGGAGTAGTAACTGTGGTTTAGGGATGAGTTCTGGCCCAAAGCACAGGACTTTAAGGATCTTGTGGCAAGAGTGGAGTGGAAGATTGGCAGGTGGATTGGGTGATACTGGGTGACATCTGCAGTGATATGGATGCAGGACCAGTGTGTTGTAGTGAAGTGAGAGCTGAGTGTGAAAGTGAAGCTGTCTGTTGGCAGGTCGATTTATCTTCCTACCCTTGTGTGGTCACAAGCTCTGGGTAGTGACAGAGAGAATGAGAAAGCAGACATTAGCTGTGTCCCAAAACATCGGCTGCATCCTTCGGAGGACCCGGCCTTCGCGGTCTATGTGGGCCGGGTCCTTCGAAGACCAAGAAGGCCGGAAGTGCGAGGCTGTGAAATGGGACGGTCTAGCCTTCAGATTTGCGTCACCGCTGTCTCGGTGGAGTTTAATAAACTCGGCCGTCTGCTCCTTGCTATCTAAAATATAACAGGACACTGGCGTAAATTCCCGACCGTCTCACACTTCGGTTTAATCAGTTTTCTGTTTGACGTTTATTCAGCTGTGTGAAAATCCTGGAGAAACCCACCCGATGGATTAATAAAGTTTTATTTAATCTAATAATCTAATAACTTTGATCTCAGCCAAACCGATTTACTCTGGAACAAATAAAACACAGAAAAAAGCCAAACAATTACATTTTTAAGTTATCCGAGTGACTTATATATCATTTTTAACCTGAGTAGCGAAAGAGCGGGGGTCTGAAAACGATGAAGCCAGGAGTCCGCTGCTCTCGCCGGCTGGAGTGACCATTGAACCCCCCGGCTTGCTATCGAGCAGGTGGGTAACAGACGTCTCCGAAAACGTCGGCGCACTTTTGCAAATATGCGATGTCTTGATAAACCAAGCAGATATTTGTAATTTACACACCTACTTTCTCGCTTGAAAATATGTTAAAAGTTTATTTTGTGACCCAGAAAGATTAATAAGACTAATTTTAAAACGTAGTAGCGGCCGCTATTGTTGGCAGCTGAAATTTGGCTGGGCCGCGCTATGAATTCTGGGATATGGTGGGCCACGAAGGACACACCCGACCCATCCTTCAAATTCGGGGAAATGAAGGACGCATTTGTCGGCCGCATTTGAAGGAGTCGACGAATTGGGACAGCCTTCGTCGCCTGGCTGTGACGTAATCGGCCTTCAAATGCGGCCTCCGGAGGATGCAGCCGACGTTTTGGGACACAGCTATTAGCTTCCTCTAAAGGTGCAGTTAGAGAACATATCTTGAAGCAAATCATAAATCATAATGTTAATTATATATTTATATGTATATATATAGTATGTAGCTGCAGCTATAATATACTATGTAATAATGTGTGAGTCACAGTGAACTTTTACAAAACTGCATTGCATAGATTTTATTTTTTATTTTTTAAATTGAATTTTTGTAATAATAAGGTTCCACATGTCCCTGTTGTAGTGGGGCATTAATCAGTGGGACACCGCTAGCAAACATGTTGCATGTGTGGGGGTTTCTTGCCAGAGTTGCATGATCTCCACACTGGTAAGGCACATTCTCTGTAGCTTCTCTCCCTGTACTAACTTATAAGTTCAGGTTTGGTGTATTTTGCTTTACTAAGTATTCGTTCTTTGGGCTAAATGTCCCCAAAGTGCTTTTGATTACTTTTAAAGCGAAAAATAGTAATTGAATCTGACTTTTATTCATTACACCACCCATTGATGATTTATTTTTAGTTGTTGTGCTAAGCTAAAAGGCAGAATGCTACAGGCATAGCTCTAAAGAATGTAGCATCATGGGCAGTGTAGTCCGTGCTGCAGGGAGAATGGACTACCATACCCGTTATGTGTCTGTGAGCGAGGGAGGGAGAGAAAGGAAGTCCGAGCTGTCACGGAGCAAAAACGGGAGCTGGAAGCATGTAAATATAATAATAACCACTGCAGCCAAGAAGAGTGCCTGACGAGCCCATTTGTAAGTAAGCTATTAAGACTCAACTGTACACTGTGTTCGTGTTTTCCTCCGGAAAAAATAAGTTCCGTTGGAGCAGCCTTTCAACGCCTCTCTCTGTCTCCCGCAAGCAAAGCTGACCCAGACAACAAAGTAAAGCTATTTTTCGGCTACCAGCCCGACACGGAACCCGACATATTAGCCAGAGGTCCCTTTACTACGGTTCGGAGCCGCGGACCTTCAGTAACAGTAATAAATCACAGCAATAGTACATTCATGTAGTTGTAAACAGCATGATAATATATTAAGTAATCCAAAGTATTCAGAATACGTTACTCTCATTGAGTAACGTAACGGAATACGTTACAGAATACATTTTGGGGCATGTATTCAGTATTCTGTAATGGAATACATTTTAAAAGTAACCTTCCCAACACTGTTAACATGTTTATTACAGGTGCAGTTATAACCACTTTAAATCGTTGAGTTAAATCTATAATCTTAAAAGCTTATATGCTGAGTATATTGTTACAGTAAAATAGTAGCTGAGCAAAGGCCTGAATGTATTCAGCTTCTTATTGTGTGGATGCTTTAAGCATCCACACTATTGAGTTCCTCTTGGGACTTCCGTACACTTTTCGCCGTGGATCTACTTCCACAATTTTCAGCCGATTTTCACCGTTCAAATTTTAAACTATTCTGCTATTTCTGCTAATGATGGCTATGTCTTTTGGTATTTTATACTATTATACTTTTTAAAATATTAAGCTTAATTTGTCCCATTGAAATGAATGGGAAACTTCCGCAATTCTGCTAAAACTTGCTTGTTTTTGAAACTTAACTACTTTTTCCTACTTTCACGTAGAACAACCATTCAAACTTTAAAATGTTCTCAAATTATTGGGCTATTTAGGAATAAATCAGCTTTTTCAAATCTTTTACCGTTTTACTTTTATGCCTCTTAAAGTTTTGAGTTGCAAAATTGTGATTTTTCACAAAATACATGCGTTGTTATGGTTGCTATGCACTTGGCTTCCAGTGTGCCACTGAAGGTTTTGCAGTCTTCTCTTCATGTCCGAACAACTTCTTGCTACTTGCTCAATTTTCACTCAACTTCCACAAATTATACATCAAAACGTAGGTATTTTTGCTGGCTTTCCGAAAATGCCACTATCATGGTTGTGGGATTTATAGAATTTTGGCAAATCTCCTCAGACCAACACAAAGTCTGAAAACTCTCCATAGAAAGTCAATGGAGAGTTTGTTCAAAATCACCGCTTGATTTCTGCAATGAGAGGCATATTCGAATCGTCATATCTCCTTAACGAAGCGAAGTTAAAACATGAGGCTTGTCCCAGTATATCTTCAGACACTCCTGACGCTCACAATTCAAGAATTTCTTTCTCACCTATTACCGTTCTGAAATGAGTTAGACTTGTTTGAGGGTAGGAAATTCATCGTTCGCTCAGATTTCTTCAGATTTCAAACTCTGGAAATGAACCACTTTTTTCTCTCGTCATATCTTTTTAATGGATATCAACAGACACCTGAAAATTTCCAAGATTGTTCACCAAAGCCTGCTGTCTCTTACGGTGAAAAAATGATATTGATACTCCAAATAGATTTAGAGTTAGAAAGCGTTGTTTGAGGGCAGGTCAAGGCAGTTTTTGCTTCGCCTCTACTCAGTTATGGTGCATTACAAGTCAAATATCTTTAAAAATTCATATTTTAATGATAAATTGTCAACACTGTAAGATTCCCTCATCTCTTCTGAACAAAACGGTGTAAGAATGACCGTTCTAGCCCCTACGGTTAGGAAATTATGGTCATTTGTTTGAGAGGAATCCTCACTATGAGAAATTCACTGCAGAAATCCTGTCTCTGTGCTCTGTGTGTGTAAAAACGGCTGCACCTATTTTGGCGGGAAAAAGTGCACAGGCTCTCTGATTGGTGGATTCAAATTCAGCAGCTCCCAGGCTGCTTGACTGAGCTAGAAACTTACTTCTCTCTCCCTGTGTGTGTGTGTGTGTGTGTGTGTGTGACAGAGAGAGAGAGAGCGAGAGAGAGAGAAAGCCGTTTTATGGGATGATCTCATTGTAAGATTCAAATTCAATATATTTAGACTGCTTGACTGAATTGGATGTTGTGTGTGTGTGTGTGTGTGTGTGTGTGTGTGTGTGTGTGTGACAGAGAGAGAGAGAGAGCGAGAGAGAGAGAAAGCCGTTTTATGGGATGATCTCATTGTAAGATTCAAATTCAATATATTTAGACTGGTTGACTGAATTGGATCTTGTGTGTGCGTGTGTGTGTGTGTGTGTGTGTGTGTGTGACACAGAGAGAGAGAGAGAGAGAGAGAGAGAGAGAATGCCTTTTTATGGGATCATCTCATTGTAAGATTCAAATTCAATATATTTAGACTGGTTGACTGAATTGGATCTTGTGTGTGTGTGTGTGTGTGTGTGTGTGTGTGTGTGTGTGTGTGTGTGTGTGACAGAGAGAGAGAGAGAGAGAGAGAGAGAGAAAGCCTCTTTATGGGATGATCTCATTGTAAGATTCAAATTCAATATATTTAGACTGGTTGACTGAATTGGATCCTGTGTGTGTGTGTGTGTGTGTGTGTGTGTGTGACAGAGAGAGGGAGAGAGAGAGAGAGAGAGAGAGAGAGAAAGCCTCTTTATGGGATGATCTCATTGTAAGATTTAAATTCAATATATTTAGACTGGTTGACTGAATTGGATCTTGTGTGTGTGTGTGTGTGTGTGTGTGTGTGTGTGTGTGTGTGTGTGATTTAAATTCAATATAGTTAGACTGGTTGACTGAATTTGATCCTGTGTGTGTCTGTCTGTGCATGTGTGTTACCATATGTGTACATATTTGTGGTTGTATGACTGTTATACTTTTTTTTGCTGTTTTTTTTTTCATTTAACAATTACATTTGAGGGACCCTTAGCATGTTCAGGATTTTTTCAGCTGTCCATTTTGCTTTTCCAATTTTTCTATTTAGATTATTACTATTGTGCTAAGTCATAGCATTTCTGCTGCTTTCCAGTATTTGTGCTAAATACAGCATTTCTGCTAAATCATACTATTTCTTCTATTTCATCAGATTTGTGCTAAATATAGTGGTTCTGCTACAACATAGTATTTCTGCCAAATATAGTATTTTTGATTAATTATAGTTTTTCTACCAAATCATAGTACAGTTTTACTGCTTTTTATATGGCTTCTAAGACAACCAATCATATCCGAGGCCTTGCACATTCAAATTTGCATATTGGGGCAATCATGGCTTCTAAGACAACCAATCATCTATGTCCTATATCTATTATGTTTCATATTTTTATTTTAAATGGTCAACATTTCAAGATTCTCCCATGTCTTCTGAACACAACGGTCTAAGAATGACCGTTTTAGCCCCTACAGTTAGGAATTTATGGCTGTTTGTTTGAGGGGAGTCCTCACTATGAGAAATAGACTGCAAAAATCCTGTCTCTCTCTGTGCTGTAAAAGCCTGCACTTGGTGCACCAGTTTTGGCAGGAAAAAGCACACAGCCCCTCTGATTGGTGGATTCAAATTGAGAATCTCACAGCTGTTTGACTGACCTAGAAACATGCTGTTAACAGCCCCTGTTCACTTGCTGATGCTATGTGTGTGTGTGTGTGTGTGTGTGTGTGTGTGTGTGTGTGTGTGTGAGCCTGTGTGTGTGTGTGTGTGTGTGTGTGAGCCTGAGTGTGTGTGTGTGTGTGTGTGTGTGTGACAGAGAGAGAGAGAGCGAGAGAGAGAAAGCCGTTTTATGGGATGATCTCATTGTAAGATTCAAATTCAATATATTTAGACTGCTTGACTGAATTGGATGTGTGTGTGTGTGTGTGTGTGTGTGTGTGTGTGTGTGTGTGTGTGTGTGTGTGACAGAGAGAGAGAGAGAGAGAGAGAGAGAGAGAAAGCCTCTTTATGGGATGATCTCATTGTAAGATTCAAATTCAAATTCAATATATTTAGACTGGTTGACTGAATTGGATCCTGTGTGTGTGTGTGTGTGTGTGTGTGACAGAGAGAGGGAGAGAGAGGGAGAGAGAGAGAGAGAGAGAGAGAGAGAAAGCCTCTTTATGGGATGATCTCATTGTAAGATTTAAATTCAATATATTTAGACTGGTTGACTGAATTGGATCTTGTGTGTGTGTGTGTGTGTGTGTGTGTGTGTGTGTGTGTGTGTGTGTGTGTGTGATTTAAATTCAATATAGTTAGACTGGTTGACTGAATTTGATCCTGTGTGTGTCTGTCTGTGCATGTGTGTTACCATATGTGTACATATTTGTGGTTGTATGACTGTTATACTTTTTTTTGCTGTTTTTTTTTTTCATTTAACAATTACATTTGAGGGACCCTTAGCATGTTCAGGATTTTTTCAGCTGTCCATTTTGCTTTTCCAATTTTTCTATTTAGATTATTACTATTGTGCTAAGTCATAGCATTTCTGCTGCTTTCCAGTATTTGTGCTAAATACAGCATTTCTGCTAAATCATACTATTTCTTCTATTTCATCAGATTTGTGCTAAATATAGTGTTTCTGCTACAACATAGTATTTCTGCCAAATATAGTATTTTTGATTAATTATAGTTTTTCTACCAAATCATAGTACAGTTTTACTGCTTTTTATATGGCTTCTAAGACAACCAATCATATCCGAGGGCTTGCACATTCAAATTTGCATATTGGGGCAATCATGGCTTCTAAGACAACCAATCATCTATGTCCTATATCTATTATGTTTCATATTTTTATTTTAAATGGTCAACATTTCAAGATTCTCCCATGTCTTCTGAACACAACGGTCTAAGAATGACCGTTGTAGCCCCTACGGTTAGGAATTTATGGCTGTTTGTTTGAGGGGAGTCCTCACTATGAGAAATAGACTGCAAAAATCCTGTCTCTCTCTGTGCTGTAAAAGCCTGCACTTGGTGCACCAGTTTTGGCAGGAAAAAGCACACAGCCCCTCTGATTGGTGGATTCAAATTGAGAATCTCACAGCTGTTTGACTGACCTAGAAACATGCTGTTAACAGCCCTTGTTCACTTGCTGATGCTATGTGTGTGTGTGTGCGCGCATGTGTGTGTGAGCCTGAGTGTGTGTGTGTGTGTGTGTGTGTGTGTGTGTGTGTGAGAGAGAGAGAGAGAGAGAGAGAAAGAAAGACACACAAAGCCCTTTTTAGGGCAACATCTCATTGTTGGATAAAAATATAATATATTCAGACTGGTTGACTGGCATAGACCTTGTGTGTGTGTCTCTCTGTACATTTGTGTATCCATATTTGATTTTGTGTGTATTTGTTGATTTGTGTATCCATATTTAATTTTGTGTGTATCTGTTGGCTGTTCTTATTTGTATTTCTAAATGTATTTTTATTTTATTTTTTCACAGGTGAACAAAAATTAGTTTTGAGCAAACTTAACCATGTTCCTTTTTATTCAGCTTGTCATTTTACCTTTCCAATATTTTCACTTAAGTTATTACTATTCTGCTCAATCATAGTATCTGTTCTAAATCATTGTTATTCAGCTATATTGTAGGATTTCTGCTAAATCATAGTATTTCTACTATATTATATTTTTCTTTCTAAATATATCATTTCTGCTATAGAGTAGTATTTCTGTAATGTTTAAGAATGTTTGGCTAAATATATTCTTTCTGTTATCTTATACTATTTCTCCGAAATTCTTGTATTTTTGGGAAGTTATCGTGTTTCTGGTAAGTTACAATATTTCTGCTAAGTTCTGCTATGCTATTGTATTTCTGCCAAGTATTATGTTTCCTCTAAGATATTGCAGTTCTGCTAAGTTACTACATTTTAGCAACGTTCCTTTGCTTCCGCAAAGTTTTTACAATTTCTGCAACTTTTCAGCTTTTTCAGCTAGTTTCAGCTGACAGCTTCAGCGTTCCAGCATCCACACTGCATTTTCGCAGGAAATGCAAATTTTTCTAGTTGCATTTGAGTTTGCCTAGCAACAGGTGACAGAAGGAGGACAAGTCCATGGGGACCTCAAAGGCCTGAGATCATCACCATATTTGGATGGATGCCAGAAAGGGGAACTTCTGTGTCTGCATTTATCTCTTAAAATTGATCATTGTCTGTAAAAGAGGCAAATAATGTTCTTAAGATGCAAATTATGTGCTTGTAAACGCAAGAGGGGGCGTCATAATACCCTGATGTTATAAAAGCAATCTGAAGTGTATTTTTGGACGGGGATTTACAACTGATGGTTTCCAGTGTACGTCTCCCCACGCTGCGTGTATTCATTAAAATCAATTGTTTGATCGACCTCTACTGGACCATCATTGTTTTACTCTCGTCCTCAATTTCGGACCCGTAACAGTCCCGAGTTCAATTCCACCATCAGGCCGGGGTCTTTCTGTGCGGAGTTTGCATGTTCTCCCCGTGTTTGCGTGGGTTCCCTCTGGGTACTCCGGCTTCCTCCCACCATCCAAAGACATGCAGCTTGTGGGGATAGGTTAATTCACACTCACTCGCACATTCACACCTAGTGGTATGAATGTGCGAGTGAGTGTGAATGGTTGTCTGTCCCTGTGTGTTGGCCCTGCGACAGACTGGCGACCTGTCCAGGGTGTACCCCGCCTCTCGCCCTTTGACAGCTGGGATAGGCTCCAGCGACCCTGAAAAGGATAAGCGGATGGAAAATTTTAACAGCAAATATAAATTGAACTATATTAACCTGGCTCCCACACTGTGTGTCCTGCAGTGTAGACTTGCCTTTCTTAAGCTTAACATAGTTTCCTTGTGGTTCTCTTCACTTATTACAGCAATTCTGGTGAAATCACACTTCTTAGGCTGACTAAGGCTGCACAGAAAACGTGACATAGCAGGAGATCAGGGACTGTCATGGTGCTGCGTCTTCAGACCCAGCTTTAAGTTACAGACCAAGATTCATATTCAAGTTCAAATTTTATTCGCCACATGCAGTGGCAGGTTGCCCTGCAGTGGAATGAACCCGCCCCCCGACCATACACACACAACACAGACATCACATGGGGATACAAGTCAGAGAACGGTTGCATTACAGAAAACCACTGAAATGTACACTACAATGGGAAAGTACAAGAGGAAAAAAGAGACCTCTACTCATGCTGGGCTATAAGAGGACAGCATGAGAACAGGAAACAAAAAAACTCCTCTGCACAGAAAAGCAAATAAATGTCCACAGTACAACAATATGGGGCACGTGACCAGCAACAGGGTTGGGTAGGGGTGAGGAGTAATCCTGGGCAACACAGCAGCCATCCTGCCACTGCGCCGACTCTCCAGCGCAGGCCCAGACCCGCCTCGCGTTCCCCAAGAGGAGTCAAGCATCGAAGGCGTTGGAAGGGGAGGGGGGAGAGTGAGTGCTTATCAGTGTAAGTGTATGTGTGTGCGTGTCCATAGTTCAGCTGAGACAGTGTCCTTCGCCCTGCCAGGCTAAGTAAACAGTCTACCAGCCAACCCAGGTGGCCTTGCATGGAATGGGAAGGAACAGACTCAACACAGTCGTTATCAGGGTGTTTTTGTTCAGCTCCAGCCTTGAGCCCACAGCTAGGGCCGAAGGGGTAGCCGCATTATGATGGTGATTTTTCTTTTACAAACAACTCATGAGAATTTCGAGCTGTTTTTAACACTCCGACACTGGTCTCTCAGCTGCCAGTTTCTCCATGATGTTATTTACCTTCAATTCCGTGGTCTTGTCACTCTTTTGCTCACAGAGCAGATTCTGAGACCTCACGACCGCAGCCAACTGATCCGTGATGTATTCCAGCTTCCGCCCATAGGTGTTGTTCTGAGCGGATTCTTCCCTGATGTATCCCAATATCCGCTCAGAGATGTTATTCTGAGTATTCACTGCAGCCGCAAGCGCCTCCAAGCTCTTAACCGTGCTGCCGTCCGTGAGCCCTTTCTGAGAAGCCGCACCTCGTCCCATCGATTCAATCCCAGCGGGCAGCCTTGTGGGGGTTTGAACAGCCGGTTCCGCTTTCTTAATTCTCCGATAAGCCAGGGCCAGGCCAGCTCTGATCAGCAAGAACCCTGTTATCATGGTTCCGAATAGGTAGATATCTTCAGTGTCCTCGATCGACAGTCCCACCAGGCACACGATCCTCCATTTCTGCCACCCGTCCATCGTGTATCCGGCAGGGAAAGTCCCTCCAGGGCACTCGGGCTCTCCCGAGCCCAGACTTCTCGTTGAGAAAAGGGTGTCAATAGCATTCAGAGACCAGTTGATCAAATCCATAAATTCTCTTTTTGGTTTTAGACACAGACTGTGAGAGAGTGTTCCAGGGAAGTGAAAAAAACAAAAAACGAGACAAGACAAGGACATAAGGAGCTAAGCAGGGAAGATAAGGGAGAGGAGAGGAGAAAAGTGCGACCGCCTTTGCTGAGAGCCAAACACCTTAAGTTCTTCAGTATCCACTTAATTCTTCAGTATCCTGAGTAATTGGGCCTAATTTTTGCTTCATGCATGTATGATACCATATTATGTTTTTTGTCTTTACACCATCAGGCTATAGTTTAGTTCTTGGTTATAGTTTGTTTATGTTCTGCTTCAGTTTAATCTTTCCTCTGCGTTATGGATTCAGCCAGACACCTCCAGAAAGACCCTTTATATTGGTTAAACCTATACTTGATTATATTCTGATTAGTATTAAGCATGATTAACTATCAGCAACCTATTTAATATTATTTGTTCTATTTAAACTCACACACGATGACAGGCCACAGACTTCCACACTCTTATCTTCACCACATTCCTGCAGCCAGTCTCACACACAGAGACTAATATGCTGAGATTGGAGGTGAATGATGTCAAAGCAAACAAAATCCAGACATTAAAACAAT
Organism: Oreochromis niloticus; assembly: GCF_001858045.2. Taxonomy (NCBI): domain Eukaryota; kingdom Metazoa; phylum Chordata; class Actinopteri; order Cichliformes; family Cichlidae; genus Oreochromis; species Oreochromis niloticus. The sequence goes on from NW_020328778.1 coordinate 174,674, forward strand.
TTTCATTGATCAAACTAGGTTTTCTTATTCATCCTATTAATTAGGGTCATACTTCAATTAGAATTAAGCACGATTAATTATTTGGAGAATAGCATATAGATAAACATATAGATGTTAAATCCTCGTACTCCACTTTTGAATGTGTTTCACATACCTTGTTAAGTCTTTGTCTCTGTGGTGGTGTTTTTCTCATATGTTAGTGGTCAGCTTGATCACACACACAAACTACACCCTTTTTGGCTCTTACCTCAAAGCACACTGTGCGCTGTCAATCTTACGTGCTGCACAATAATGTTTAATATTTAGTATTTACTGTTGTATTCCCATAGATCATTGTGATCTTGTTTATTACTCTCGTTTTCTTCTGCTTGTTTTCTTCTTTCTTTCTCAACAGGTGATCCAGGTGATCGATATATGTATTTTTTGTCTGCTTATTCTGTTGGTTTTTGTTTTTTGCCCTTTTTCCCCGTCCCTCTTCCCCGCTGTTTTTCTTTCCCTCTTTCTTTCCCCCAATCAAGTCTGTCCCGTATTCAGCAAGTGAAAATAAAATAAACAATAAAAGGTGAATCAAATAGACCATCACGGCAAGGCTGGGATGGTCCATTTGATAAAGTAAATCCGTTGGGCATCTTTCTTTGCCTTTAGACAATAATTCTGATGGCAAAAGAGCCAAACGGGACAGGCAAAAAAAAAAAATAAAATAAAATGTTAGTGGTCAGCTTTACTTTCCCCATCGTTTCCCCAGTTAGTCCCAGCTGTTCTTCCACCTGTTTCCTCTTCCTACGTTACCTTTTATGCATTCATTGTTTGAGTCTCGCATTGTTTCTTGACGCATTCGCCCGTCATTGGTTGTGTGTCTTCTGTCTTATCTGTTTAAATTTGTTCTGTGAGTCACAGAGGATAAAACCAAGGTTGTTGTTGTTTTTTTTCGAAGTTTATTACCATGTTCTGCATTTAAGGTCCTGCTCTGTCTGCCACACAGTCATCATATGACAGAAACAGAGTGAACAGATTGTTCTCTTTCTCTAAAAAAAATGGTAAAAAAAAAAAAATACCCTACTAATTTTGAATTATAATGAAACACAGATTTAAATAATGAGAAACCTGGTTAAAATGAACATTTACAATAAAATTAGAATATTTACAGTATAAATTTTTTTAAAAATGACGGGAGAAAGAAGTATGTACAATTATTTCAAATTATCTGATGGATATAAGAGCTCTGGTGTTTGCCTGAATGGGAAGTCTCTGGCAGTGTCACTTTATCTGACATGGATGAAGTGCTGCAAGAGTTTGTCTTTTGGCAAGTGCAGCATCACACAGGGTGGTCTGCAGGTGGTTCTTGTGGAGTCTTCTTTCTTTTCCATTAAATAAATTTTCGGTGCTGGCTCAATCGACAGTCACAAAACAGCTAAAGAGCTGCTGTCAAGATTTTAGGGCTGTGGCTGAATTTGGATTGACATCATTGTAGTCAGAGCTCTCCTCTGCGTCACCACGTTGCCCTGTTGAGGTGATCAAATGAAAGCATTTCATGTGTAATTATTGATGATCATAACTATCAAGGTATTTTCTCATGGTTATTATCTCACATTTTGTGCACTCACTTGTCTTGTTAACGACTTTGAGCTGAATCACAGATGTGACATTGGTGTAATCACCTTCTGCTGGACCTGAAATAATAATCTGATTGACTTTAATGTTAAACACAGTTATTGTATAATCATCCAGCTTCCACAAGCTCTATATTAATGAAAGTGTAAACTTTACCATTTTCAGTGTTTTCACATCTTCTGACTGTCTCATAGACACAACGATCACCTGCAGGTCAGAGAAAATCAGTCACCTCATGTCTGTGATACTAATTTAAACACAAATATTCTTGCAAATAACATTTATATTAAAAGCTGCAGCAGATGTAATAAGAACAGTCTTGTTGCAAATAGCATCAGAATATTTGAAACTGCATGAAAAACTAACCATGAAGAAGAGAGGAGTACACTTGCTGCTGACCTTCATCCTGATTGAGCGTCTGCTCATTAGCAGCACCTTTATTAAAAATGTCAAATTAGATGTTTGTTTTATGTTGTTGTGGATTATATATTCTTGTGAACAGTTTGCATTTTATGACTCAATGCTGCATCTGTGTATTTAATCATTAAAGATATAAAATATGTAATATTAGAAAAAAATATGAAAATCTCACCTTTGAACTTTTTAGAGCAATACAACAAGAGCAGGATGAAAATCAATGTAATTCCAGAAATTGCTCCAATGATCATCAGAACAGGAAATGAAGAGATTTCAGGACTCGAGACATCTACTGTGGATAAGAAACATAAGTTTTAAACTGAACTTAATTTAGAATTTAAAAAAGTGTAATAACATATTAAAACTCACCCTTTTGATCAGACATGACTGGCTCGCTGTCCTCTGTGTAGTAAACTGGGTTTCCTCTTCCTCCTCTGCACCTGTAGAGTCCTTCCTGTGAGACACTGATTTGTCCATTTGAGTGGAAAACTGCATCTTGTGTGGTCAGGGCTTCAGAGGATTTCTCATCTCTGTACCAGTAGTATTTCCATCCAGATGATGATGATGGGTTCACAGAGCAGGTCAGGGTCACACTGCCCCCTACTGGTATGTCTCTCATATCAGAAGTTATTTGGGCCTTTGGTTGATCTGCAGTTGAGTTTAAACAAAGACACACACAAAAAATGAATATATATACCCCACACACAGGCTGGGATTACACTGGGAATAAACCTGCGCTCCAGTTTCCAACAACAAACTGAAATGGTATGAAATGAAATGGTATCATTTGTTTAGATTATTTGTTCATGGCAAGTTTGCTTTGATTCGCGAATACTCTTCTTCCTACATGATCAGAAGAAACACATCAGCATATGTCTCTTTATCTATAAACGTCCTGTTGCAAAATTACACACTAATTTCAAAAACTCACAAATCACTGTTCGTTCCATCAATACAACAGAATGCAATGATTTATCTACCACTGCTCCTGCAAAGTTCTTAAATAAAGTCTTTGAAAGCATCAATTTCCTGACGAAAAGAGAAAGAAGAAAAACCTTCAAACAGTTCACTTCAGTTGGTAAAACAAACCAAAAAGTCAGTCACTAAAATGTTGATCACTCTAAAATAACTCTCTCTCTAGGATGCCTCGTCCCACAGTAATGCAATTGAACGAGGAAAATATTGCATTACTCCTTGTAACTCTATTAATCACAAAGACAATTCGTAATTAAAAAAAAATATAAATCTTACTATCTATTAAAAAAGGATAATATAATATCTCTGATATACTACATCGTCAGCCCACACATTCTGTCCACTTTGTATTTCCGCAGAAATCACCTCAGTGTTTGTTTGTAATAATAATTTTTCCACCTCGTCAGTTTTTTTCTGTTTATGTATTTGTGTCATTATTGTCCTCAGGTGATGGAGCAGCAGGTCAGCATTGGCGTCTCTATACCAGCTGAAAGTTGATGACACAAAGTGGTGACAAACTGTCTACAATGAGGCTACTATCAGCTGCAGCTCTTTGTCTGACTAACAATGGAACATGCTTTGTAGACCATTGAATTCATCCTGTGCTGACCATTATGACATTTGTCAAATGGAGATCACACAACAAACATGACTTACTTGATCCTGACAATGTGAAGGCTTCACTCCACTCTGTTGAAGAATATGAGTCATCTCTGCGTCGACTCTTACACATGTAGTCTCCACTGCTGGACTCAGAAACTCTGAATGTCACATCATTATTGTGTGTCCACTGTGTGGGTGTGCTGGGTCCTCTCCATTCATACTCCCACTCAGTGGTTTCACCTCCTTCCTGCACCTCACATGTCAGAGTGATCGTCTCACCTCTGAATATCTGAGGCCAGTTGGGTTGTTGTTTTACAACAACTTTATTGGAAACTGTTTACACATATTAACAGTTGAGATACAAATAGAAACATGAAATCAACACAGAAAACTTAACATTGTATGTTTGATAATCATGAGTGAATGTATATTTCAAACTAAATGACTGAACTCACTGGTTTTCTCAATGGTGACAACATCACTTATATCAGTGTAGTAAACTGGGTTTCCTCTTGTTCCTCTGCAGCTGTAGATTCCTCCTTGAGATACTCTGATATCTCTGTTTTGTTGATCTCTCATGTGAACTTCAGTGGTTGTTTGGGTTCATCTGAACCACTCATATTTCCATCCATCAGAGCTCTGCACAGAGCAGCTCAGTGTCACACTGCCCCCTACTGGTATGATTGTTGTTCCTGCTGTCAGTGTGGCCCTGGGTTTATCTGCTGTTATGAAAAACAAGGAAAGAAAACATACAGCTATTAAATTCCAACTTCCAAGAAGAGATGGCTGCACGCATCATTCTCAGGGATTCCTCTCATCCTGCCAATGAACTCTTCCAGCTCCTCCCCTCCGTAAGAGGCTACAGGACCCTACAGACTAAAACCATCAGGTTTATGAACAGCTTCTTCCCCACAGCTGTCACCTTACTGAACTCAGTCCTCCACTGAGCCTTTTCATCCACACCCACTTATCCCTCCCAGTGACCATGATCATGACTGTCATTCATTCTCAACATTCACAATATGCTTACATTGGTTGCTGCTATAGTTTAGGACACTGAACCAGTATAGTCTCTGGTACAGTGCGTACACTGTTCACTATTATAGTCTGCTCAGAGCGCTGCGCTTCCACTGTGAATATATTGATAGCACTCTGTAGATCGGTTTACCATATGTAGCACATCTGTATATATTTAGCAAAGCTCTTTATTTGTTCATAGTACATCTGTATATCTGTACATATGTACATTTGTCTGTAGGTCATCTGTATATTTGGTCTCTCTGTACATAATCTGTTCATAACTATCCCACCATTGATTTATACTACCCTTATCTATATATATCAGTATAGCCGTATAATTGCTTAACTTATCTGTATACAATTGCTCTTACTTTTTAGCACTTACTACTCTTGCACGCTCATCAGATGCAAACTGTATTTCCTTACCCTGTATTTATAAATGTCTAATGACAATAAAGTTGAATCCTAATCCTAACTTCAATTTTAAAATTTTCCCTACAGATTAAGATAATTTTAATTTTTTCTGACATAGTAAGAGAGCTACAATTTTGAGGTTAGTCAGGTAATTCAGGTTGTAGATCTCTAAATAAGCACAGTATAAATGTTTGTCCATTCTCTAACCTGAAGAAGTCACACTGAATGTAAACTAATGCAGTTCACTGTTGAAGGAAACACAATGATGGGTTCAGAGGGATCTGCTTAGGTTCAGGTTTAGATAACAGAAACATCATCACCATAAATTTTATGGAGCTTTTGATGTTTCTTTTTTCATTATTTAAATTAAATTTCATCCACAGTTATTCTTGTTATACATTAAAACATGCACATGTTGTAATGACAAGAAACATATTGTCTGAGTATTTTGGTTGTAGTGTGTACTGTGAACAAAGTTAGGTAAAATGCAATGGTCATGGTTAAAGTTTAAAGTTTCAATACATCAGAAATAAAACAGTTAAACATTGAAACATTTATTAAACACACATTTTTTTATAATTCAGATGAATATTTTAACAGGAATCATCACATTATTAATCACTGATGACTTACCTAATACAGTTATAAAGACAGCATTACTGATCTTTGTATAAAATGACAAACTTCATCTGCCAGAACGCTGATATTAACCACTGTGACCTGTAGAGCTAATTTCTAATGTGTAGTCTTGTTGAATTGAATTGAAAGTTGATTGATTGATAATACTTTATTTATATTCTCATAAAATGAAATAAATAAATAGAAACACAAATATGATCTGCATTAGAGTCATACAGCTTGAGAATAATCTTTATTAAATAAAAAGGAAGAAATAGAAAAAAGAAAACTGTTCAGTCACCTTGAGCGTGTCCACTGCAGAGGAGCGTACAGAGCACTACAATAAAGACAGAAACTTCAGACATTATCAAACTAAAGACACTCAAATGTAACATAAATAAAAAACTGTTGGTAATGATGTGTCTCATTTCTTGAGGCACACGATCAATAGTGAGTTAATGACCTTCTTAGGGTATAAATAAGATCACAATTTTATTACAACTTTTAAATGTGAAGTGTTTAGGTTATCTTGCATGACTCTTTTATAAACTGAGAACTATTAAAGCAAATCCAAAATTTACACCTGTTTGAGCTGACCACATACAAAACACTGTCAGTCTGATGTTTGGAGAGCAAAGCTGCAAACAGAGCCACCGTATGAATGCTATATTTGTGTTTCTTGTTTGGTTTCCTGATGCACATCTTTTTATATATATTCTATATACATATATATAACAGAGCACACCCACTTAGTACAAACAGCACAACTCATGGGCAGTGGGTGTTTCCCCTTTTCTGGCAAGAGTCAGAAGCTCAGGATCAAATAACATCTCTGTTTCAGAAGAAATACCACCGAGTGGGTTTTCTGCAGCACTTTTCTAGTTTTAATGACTATTAAAAGTTAATAGTACAAGCCACATTTATAAAACAGTTTATTGTCTACACTTTAAATACTTTAAAAACCTCACATCCACAACCAGTTTTCAATGCTGGATATGGTTTCTCGTCTACTAGAGAATCAAGAGGCTGCTTCTCCAAAAGCTGGTGACTGTCCTTGAGCCCTGCAGGCAAATAAAACTATTTTTTTAACTTATTGTTACTGTTTCTTCAAAAAGCTCTATAGTTGACAGTTATTGTATAGAGTATGTAAGGGGAGTGTGTTCATTTCTGTGTTTCTCCATGTGTGTGCGAGTATTTGTATATGTGTGCATGAGGGTGGGAATGCACGTTTGTGACTGTGTGTGCCTGTTTGTCTGTGTCAGGTTGGATCTTAGACCACCTCTCTCAGAACATCACCCGCTGGTGCATTGGTTGTTCTCAGTGTCCGAGGCTGAGTCGGCTCACACAGGTGGTCCTCCTGGGGTACAATATATCTACCTTCCTCCATCATATCTCCTTGCGGTCTTCCTTTTCTAGTCAGAGTTCCATTTAAAGTTCCTACTCTCTTCTTCAAACTCTTGTCTTTCCTCTCTTGCTGTCCTCAACACACCACCTCTCCCTCCCCTTCCTTTGTCTATGGAAAACAGTAGCACAGTTTCTACTGGCAGAAGCTTGCAAAAAAACAATAACCTCAACTGAAATATATTTCCTGTTAAAGTGACAGTTTGAAGGGCTGACTCTCAAGGCTCTCTCTAAACCTCCTGTCCTGCTTTGTAATCTAATGAATCAAACACAAAGCATAAGTCACCAAGACTGGAAAAAAAAAACATGGTTGGAAATACAGAAAATGTTTTAAATGTTACTGTGATAGAGTGAGTAGTGCAAGAAATGGAGCTTCCTACAACAACATTTAAGTAATTTAATATTTATTATTTTAGTAGAAAAGCGATTAAGCAAAATGAGAAAAATGGGATACAGTACAATGTGAAAAACGACTTAATACACTTTATAAATATATACAATATTTTCATTATAAAAACACTTCTACAAAATTCAAACTTGCTCATTTTTATATGTTTCTTATATATTTACACACAGAATTACTCATCATGATACTCATGAGCATGTTTATACTGGTGATCATGTGACATGGTCACCAGTACAATTGTGATACTTAGGAGCTTAGTATTGTTAGAGTTGGAAGTGTCTTGGTAATTTCCCTTTAGTTTGATATTAAATTAAATTTGATATATTTATTAATTGATCATTTACAAATAAAATGTCGTGCAGTCTTGCAAACCTTCCCTATCAATCTTGCTGCTGTCCATATGTCACAAATCACCCCTGCCCACTCTTTACCCACCCTTGCTGCACTCTCTTTGAAACTCTCAGTTGAACTTATCCACCTTCACTTCCTCTACTCCTTGCAGCTTCACTGTTAAACTGTCTCCTATTCATACACATGTGTTCTGTCTTGCTTTTACTGAATTTCATTCCTATTCTCTCTGGTGCATGCGTCCTCCTCTCCAGCCTCTCTTCCACCTGCTCCCTACTCTCACTACACCTCACAATGTTGTTTGCAAACACCATAATCCACAGAGACTCCTGCATGACCTCATCTGTCATCTTGTCCATCACCCCTGCAAACAAGAAGGGGCTCAGAGCTGATTCCTGATGTAATCCCACCCCCAGCTTGAACTGCTAAGTTACAACCACACACCTCACTGCTGTCTCACTGTCCTCATACATGTCCTGCACCACCTTCACATACTTCTCTGCTACTCCTGACATCCACATGCAGTACCCCACACGCTTGGCACCATATCCTTTCTCTAGATCCACAAAGACACAGTGAAGCTCCCTCTGACCTTCCTTAAACTTCTTTCTCAGCATGAAGCCACATGCTGCCATATCACTGACTGTCACCTCTCTTCTTAACTTAGCTTTAACAACTTTTGCCCACAGGATCACGGTGTGACTCGACTTTAATATCCAGCTGTATAAAAATGTTGATGTTCAAAAGTTTAAGAATTAATTTTTTTTAATGTTTTTGTTTGTTTTTTCAAGTTGTGGTCCACCTTCTCTTGTTTTGTTGATGCTGTGCCTCTCTTTACGGACCTTTAAAAGTAAATAAATAAAATGAAATAAATGAAAACAGAATAAAGTAAAACTAACTAAAGAACAGGTTTAATGATACTGAAGGCGTTTAAAAGGGCTACAAATGAGTTTCTTCTTCTTATTAGGACATCTAATTAAAGCTCCCTTGCAGTTAACACACATGTAGCCCAACAAATATATGTGATACATATTTCATCCCTGAAACTAAATATTTGCTACAGTTAATATTTGTACCTGTAGCTGAGTTTGGATCTACATTATGGTAGTCAGAGGTTTCCTCTGGATCATCACGCTTTCCTGTAACATTAACACAGAAAATGTATGTGGGTATCATGACTCTGAGGGGGCGTTAAAATTTAAACAGTACTGTATGCAAATTACATTTTATTTATTGAAGCTCATAATGTTATGTATATTTAGAGGTATGATTTCAGAAGTGCACATGCTTTTGGCTGCATGATGTATTTACATTTATAATTCAAAATCTGTTTTGTATTTTCATATTTTTTGTACTCACCCCTCTGTTCGACACTTCTGAGCTGAAGAGAGATATTTTTGTAGTCATCTGTCCGTCCACCTAAAATGAGGACAATTGTACTATTTTAGATTTTTAATTCTCAGTAAAAATAAGATTTCTGTTAGGTCTAATTGTTGAATGTTGCCATTGTGTTTCTTAAATTTGTACAATCTTAGTTCAAGCAGTATTATCAAAGCCATTCCTTTGATCCTGAGCACCTCTAACCACTTTGTGTTGGGGGAGGTTTTATTGTAGATACATCCTATCTGAAAGATCTGTTACTTGTGTTGTAAGCTTCCTGCTTTTATGACCCTTTTGGTCAGCAGGAGGTCACACAAACGCACCCCCAAAACACACACACACACACACACACACACACATTCCTACTTACATATAAAAGTTCACACATATATATACAATGCCTTAGAACCATGTGGGCGTTGCTTTGCTGTGTTTTGTGTGAACTGTCTCTCAATAAAAGGCAGCAGGAGGAGGCCATCGTCGGGGTCATTTTCGTGCTGGACACAGATGAGGCCTCCCTTGCGCAAGTAATCGATCAATCGCTGACTGTCTTGTTTTCTTTCATGATGAATAAGTCTCTAGAATTAGCGGGTTTGTGGGAACAGACCCAACAATTTCAATCTAATCTTTAATTAAAACAAAGAAATATCTTCTACTGTACCAGTGTTTTCAGAAGGTCTACATGACTCATAGACGTTCATGTCACCTTTGGGTCAGTAAGAAACACAAGACAATGACAAAATAATCACTGTGTGCAGTAAACTTGCAGCTATATTATAACTGTGAACATGAACATGAGTATAGAAAGGTTCAGCTGTAAATGCTCTTATTCTGTAACAGGTGTGTGGCTGACCGTGAACAAGAGAGGAATATATTTGCTGCTGATTTTCATCCTGGCTCATAGTTTGAACTGTAGCAGCAGTCTGACTGGTTTCCTGAGACTGGGCTGGTCTGAGGTTTTAAACAGGTTCAAGTTACAATGAATGTGTTACATAGTGTTTGTTCACTGAAGACAAGAAAAGAGTGTTTTACCTGATACAAAGTGTACCTATGGAGAAGACAGTAATAATAATATTAAATGGGAGAGTATTACAAATAAAACATAATTGTCCATACCATGGCAGTGTCTGACAGTTAATATATGAAATAAAGAAAAAAAATCACCCTTTGATTTTTTGTGCCAACAACAGAGCAGCAGGAACAGCAGGAGAATCAGTGAGACACCACTAACCAGCCCCATGATTAGAGAGACAGAAAGTGAAGATCTGGATGCTGTAATAATATAGAATACAAATTAGCTTCATCTGTCATGATATAGCCCATTCAATTGAATATATTATGGGCAAAGGACACTTTGAACCTGACAGGCATTTTCTGGGTTGTCTGTAAATGTTTTGTTAAATCAGAAAGTCATCTCTTAAAACTGTGGAGATGGAAAATATTGTAAATGGGTACATAGTAACGACTGGGATGTTAAACAATCAACACTCTATAAAAGTGGCTAAAAATACAAACTATAAAATACAGTTTTAGTTCAAAATAAGGGCTTGCATACTTTACGTGGGCAGGACCATTTTAACCTTCTTTTAACCTTTTAATTTTCTTCATTTTCATACTTAGAAAAGAAATACCCTGCTGTCTCTGTTTCAAAAGGTTTAAACAAAAGGCTCATCAAATAAAACCAGCCGGCCAGTAGTTACAGTCTAAGTAAAATCTAATCTAAAAATAAAATCTAACTACAACTGTATCGTTCACACTTACCTTTTACTGACATCAAACTTTGTGGTGACTCATCCCCTGAATATTCACACTTGTAGAAGCCTTCATCAGACTTTGACACTGCAGGGATATTTAGCTTTTGTCTGTCATCATTTTGAATTAGTTTCCCATTTTTGTAGAATCTAATGGTGGAATTTAAGTTTCCTGTCCTCAACTTGCAGCCAAGAGCAACAGAGTCCCCCTCATTGACTGGATGGACAGGGCTCACCAGGATCACACCAGTAACTGTAAAAGCCATTAAAATATGAGAGAACTTACCAACATACAGTCTACTGTTTCCATCCTTGTTTGGTAAATGAAGACAGTGGCACCAACAGCTCTAATCCTGTTCTTTGTTATGTTTTATTAGTATTATTTTTTCTCACACTTTTAACCACAGCATGATCATTTAAGTTAAAGCTGGATTTCAGATGCATTTTTGGTTACATCCTCTCATAATTATGAATACTGTAATGACACAAAGCTATTACCACACCTATAATCATGGGCTCACATTTCTGCTTCATCCTCTGCAGTGTTGGATTTATTTGTAAATAAATAAATAACTCAGAAATGAGCACAATGTGTGCAATGGCTGTACTGTGAATTTAAATCTTGTTGGTGCCACTTAATGGAAAACTAAACTCTTGGTATCATCATAGTTATGTGGAAAATATATTTCTAAAATGTAGATATTGAACCATATAATGAAACATGTCAAACATTGTATAGATACATGTTCTATTCTGCTGTATACACATTGTAATAAGATGACTTGCAGCAAGGATACATTGTTTTTTCCTAATGCAATATAAACTAATGTGGTACATACAGTATTCTGTTGACTGTTTGCACGTCTATGTTGCAGATTAGTCAGTGTTTCAAGGTTACTGTGCCATTCAGAAATACAGGCTACAGGTCTAACATGCAAAGAAGAGGCCATGTGGGAACATCATTCAGTGTCTTGTTTCGGCCAAAATTCATTTGAATGAAACCGAGATAAAGCGGAAAATTGTTTTCTTGTTCAGATTAATACAAATTTGAAATTCTTTTTAAAACACATAAATGCCACATCCACTGGACTAAAGAATAGAAGGACCATCCACGTTGTTATTAGGACTCAGTTCTAAAGTTTGGATCTCTGATGGTTTAAGGTGCTTTAGTGACTATGGAATATGAGTTGCTTGGCTCATCTGAAAAGGCACCATTAATGTTGAAAAGTATACAGAGATTTTAGAGCAAAATATGCTCTCATCCAGATGACTTTTTTCATGAAAGGCCTTACATATTTGAAGAGTACAGAAGCTGAACTGGGCTGCCTGGAGTCCCAGTCTTTCACCATTTGAAAACAATTTGTGTATCACAAAATAAAAAACATGACAAAGAAGACCCAGGATTGTTGAGCAGATATAATCCTCTATCAGAAAACTATGGGATAATATTGCTCTCCCAAAGGTCCAGCAGCTGGTTTCTACAGTCCCCAGATGTTTATAGACTGTTGTTAAAAGAAGTGGGGATGCTACTGTAAAAAGAAAATAGGTGAACCAACTTAATTGAATTATTTCAATTGGTAACACCTAATTTAATTAAGTTCTTTGAAATGAAGTTAATACATTAGATAAATCAGTTGTGTTACTCTATGTATTAACTTCATTTCAAAGAACTTAATTAAATTAGGTGTTACCAATTGAAATAATTCAATTAAGTTGGTTCTTTTTTCAGTGTACACAGTGGTAAACGTGGCCCTGTCCCTTTTTTGTGATGTGTTGCTGCCACCACATCAAAATTATTTATTTCTTGCAATTATACACTTTTTCATTATAACCCTCTCAGGCTCAAATTAAGTTTTTGTTGCTAATGCACAACCAAGTCCTGCAGTGGTACTTCTAAGTAAAAAAAACTCATAAAATATGTATGTGGGGTAATCAGGTTGTTAGTGTTTTAACTGTTGCAAATCGGCAACGCCTGCCTCGAGAGGGTTAAAAGCTTAAACGTAGATACTGTTTTCTTTCTTTATTTATATTTTACACAGTGTCCAAACTTCTTAAAATTAGGAATGTAAAGACCTACAATGTGCAGTGATGTTGATTCCATTGCTGAACTGTCCTGATTCAGACTCACACCAGTACACAGGATCTTGGTACCAGTAGTACCGGAGAAGATATATGTTGCATGTGGATTCGGTCTCTGTCCCCCAGTTTCCACATTCCCGGAGTTTTCTCAGGTATCCATCCTGAGAAAATATCATCACTCTCCACTGAGAAGAGTTTCCAGAACAATTCAGAGATACTGAATCAAAGATGAAGTGCTGCACACTGTTAGGACTGACTGTGAGAGAGGCTGCTGAATTTAAATCTGTAGAAAAACAAGAACTGTCATTTTTTTCTTGATAGATTAATAGATTGAAGTCTGTGAATGCAATAATAACACTTTTTTTTTTTTTCTTTTTGAATTAGGAGATAAAATACTGACCTGCAGACCAGACAAACTTTGGTTGACTGTGATCAGTGTGATACTCTGGGTCTCCTCTTCCAGCTCTGCACACATATCCTGCTGTGTGTGTCTGTCCATGAATGATGTAGGAGTCCTGTGCAGTCCCACTGCCATCAGGTAGCAGCTCATAACTGGAGGATTTCTCTGATAGATCAGGAACAGCTTTATACCAGTAGAAGCTCCATCCTGCAGACGGATGTTCAACCTCACAGTTCAGAGTTACTGAGGCTCCAGGACTCAGCCATGATGGAGACACAGTGAGGACAGGACGGGGTTTATCTGTTCAACAAAGATTTTCTCTCAATGTTTCGTCTCTTAACTCTGAATTCAATGTCACTAAAATGCTGACTCACAAATATTTATTCTTTGTTCTGTTGGGAAATTATATTTTCAGAGTGAGATCAGATCAGAATAAGATCCTTAACGACAGATTGTCTTTCACCTGTTAATAAATGCAAGCATAAAATTCCCATTAAATTTATAATTCACTCACTATAAACTATCTTTAGTTGAAAGGATGCACTCCACATTGTTGAATTCTGTTGTGCACTTCTCATCCTGCCCTTACACCAGTAGTGCCCATGGTGTGATGTAGAAACAGAGTTAATCTTGTATTCATTTTGGTTTGGAGGTTGATGTGAGCTGCTTGTTGCCCACTCATAATCCCACTCAGTGTCTTCTCCTGGGATCTCACATTTCAAAGTGATTGTCTCTCTGCTGTATACCTCAGGCCAGTTTGGATGCAGAGTCACAGCAGGCCTGTTTCTAACTGTTAAACAGATAATAAAAAACAAACAAAAATAACTAACTAAATGACTTTTTAACATCTTCCATCAATTAAAAAAAGAAACATTTACCATGACTCACCAGTTTTTTTAATACTGATCACATCACTGTAGTCTGTGTAGTAAACTGGGTTGCCTCGTCGTCCTCTGCACCAATAGTCTCCTTCCTGTGATACACCGATTTGTCCATCAGAGTGGAGAACAACTTCTGCCATCGTCAGTGGTTCTGAGGTTTTCTTGCCTCTGTACCAGTAGTAACTCCAACCAGGAGTAGATGGTGTCACAGAGCAGGTCAGGGTGACTGTATCACCTTCTGGAAGGACTCTACTGTCAGCACTGATGCTGGCCTTTGGTCTGTTTCCTGTTTAATTTAGGAAAAAAAAAGTATAATAAAATTACAGTAAATCGATTACTGCTCCTTTGCTTTAGAGACAATTACAGTTTTACAAATAATTCTTAAATGAAAAGGATACATAGTATATCTTATGTAGTCTGCAGTAAGTATGACTGCATCACATATGAAATATTAACATTTGTAGTTATATATCTGATCAAACTCAGTTCATGCTTGCACTCATCTGGTGGTGACAAATGTACTGTTATGAAAAAATTAGGACACCACATTGAATATTCAGTTCTTAATTAGGAATGTTGACATATTGATGTCTAATTTTGTTATTATTTATTTTGGGAAAATAAAGACATTTAACAGCAGGTGAATAAACAACAAAAAACATATATCGTTAGATATCATTGTGCTCACTGTCACTTCAGCGGTCAGGAGCCAGTGTTGGTCAAGTTACTTGAAAAAAGTAATCAGTTACTAATTACTGATTACTTCCCCCAAAAAGTAATACCGTTACTTTACTGATTACTTATTTTCAAAAGTAATTAATTACTTAGTTACTTAGTTACTTTTTAAAAACACAATTTACAACCTGAATAGGTGATAAAGCGATAATCTTTCAGCCCAATTCTACTTTTTCTGCATAATTCATCATACAAAATGTAATCAAATGGAAAAGTCTCTTTTTAAAACTTGTTTTATTAGTTTTAATCTTTTAACTTTATGCATCAAGCAAAAACTTAATTATATGCAACATTCTCTGACTGGAAGAAATTTGTTTAACATTTAAATCTATTTTCTGCACATTCCAGCACATAAAATAAAATATTTTTTGTGTTTACACTCACTCTTTCAAATAGATGCAAGTAAAACACAGCAGAAAATAAATAAAATCAAAGACTAGCGGTCCTGTTGCTCTATTTTCACCTGTAAAGCAGGACTGGGGTAGGCGGAGGTTTACCCTGGTGCAGGTGTGCTGCAGCGGTCAGTGGAAGAATCCGCGAGTTTCTCTGTGAATTTCACATTACGTCGTAGTACACTCGCTGCTTGCTTGGAAGTTTAGGGGTTTTTTCGCTGTAAAAAGAAGTTTTCTTCCCATGCACAACGGACACTAATGTTTTTGTCACTTTTTATGGAATCAAACTCAAAATAAGGTCAGTACTTACACGCTTTGAACGCTGCATGCTATACTCTGTCCCGCACTCGATATATTATGATCTGCAGACAGCTGTTGTCATGAACGTCGCACTCGCTTACGTCACTGTTATGAGACGTTCTCGCAAAAAATCACGGTTTTAGTAACGCAGTAACGCAGCGTTCCTACGTGAAAGTAACAGTAATCTAATTACCGTTTTTGCAATAGTAATCCCTTACATTACTCGTTACTTGAAAAAAGTAATCAGATTACAGTAACGCGTTGCCCATCTCTGTCAGGAGCACACCAAACTAAATGTCTAAGGGTTTAAGTAAGTAACACTACCTTACAAACGTAGAGTCACAATGTTCTAATCACATACACCTGATATGATACATGTATGTGTCATTGTAGCCATTTTAAGTATGATTAAATATGGGGCTGCCCCAATGTACTGCTCTGAAGAAATTGCATTGTTTTTAAGAATTACATGTTGCAGATAATTCCAAAAAGTCCTTTTTAATTGTGTGGTTATATTACTTTAATCTCCCAATATTGTTCAAATTTATATTGAATTAAATTTATATTAAATTAAATTGCAGTTAATTCTCACTTTGTTTGTACTTCTTCAGCAGCACTCTCAAAGCAAATATCACATCTGCACTGCTCTTTCTAGGCATGACTCCATCCTGCTTGCTCACTGATCATCACTGTTCTTCTTAACTTGGCTTCAACAACTGTTTCCTGTATTTTCATGTTATGGCTCATCAGTCTAATCACTGTTACTACAGATCTACATTTCACCCTTGATCTTGAAAATCTGCGCCAATACATTTTTCCATTCCTCAGACTTGTGTTAAACAATATGATTAAAAGGCCCACTGCCCTCTCTTCTAGACATCTCCATACCTCCACTAGTGTATCATCAGGACCAGTCGCCTTTGTACTCTTCATCCGCTTTGTTGCTGCCCTCTCTTCAGCCTTACTAATCATCTGCATCATCATCTTTTTTCATTCCATTTGGTTTACATTTGCCTTTTTCACAGCATCTCAACATTTCTAGGTTGTAGATTTGCATATTCTGTCTAACTTTGTTGGGTTGCATTTCAATGTTGCAGTGAATATTGTATGTTCTGTATCATTCAGATCTAACTTGTCATTTGAGAATACTTATGAGGAACCACTATCACTTCAGAAAGTTAGTAGTTGATAAAAATTTAATCCTTACCTGCAAACGTGCATCTGAATACTTTTTTTTTGCTTACATTTTCTACATGATACTACAACCATTATTTTTAACTAAGTGTTTTATACTTGATGGAGTGCTTAATTTAGAAATGGTCATTTATAAAGAATGAAGAAAACATGCTATGACCTTATTGATGAAGAACACAATTTTATCTGTTTATAAATTACAATGTATAGTATTCCATACGGTTTTATGAATAATCAATGGTGCACCAACAAATCACTAATGCTCACACTATGTAGTTATTATACATGTTACCCTTGTGTTTATATAGACATAACAAAACTAACTTTCTTACCAGAGACTGTCAGTGTGATGACATCACTCCACTCTGTCACAGAGTACAGCTCCTGTTTGTTTTTACCCATACCTGTAGCTCCACTTGATCACAGATGCATTAAGATTGATGGATGCATTATTTGCCAGAACTGTGCTTGAGTCGGGTTTGCTCCACTCATACTCCCACTCAGTGCGTCTACCTAAATAAATCTGACATCTAACAGTGATCTTCTCGCCACTGAATATCAGAGGCCAGCTGGGCTCCAGGGACACAACTGCTTTGTTGGAAACTGTTTACAAAACAAAATCTAATTGGTCCAGTTTTAAATATTTCTGCATCCATGTTAATCAATTAACTCTTAAACTCACCTCTTTTTTCAATAGTGATTGGATCACTGTCCTCTGTGAAGAAAACGGGGTTTCCTCTCCCTCCCTTGCAGTAGTAGATGCTCCCTGTGTGACAGTGATCATTTGATCTGGTTCTTTGTTTCTAATCACCTGAATTTCTGAAAGACTGAGGCACGTCTGAACCAGGAAGTATTCCACTCATTGTAGCTCCCACAGAGCAGCTGGTGTTGCATGCCTCAGCTGTATTGTGTCTCCTATCAGCAGTAATTGTGGGTCTGGGTTGTTTGCTGTTTGTTAGAGTAAAAATAAAGATGTTTTTCTATAGTTGGACAGATGAAAAGAGTAGATAAAAAACTCAAAGATGATTTACTTACAGACTTTTAGTGTAAAGCATCACTCCAAGCTGTTGAGAAGAACACGTCTCTTCTACCCTTACACCAATATTGCCCGTTGTAGGAAAATGAAGCCCTGCTGATGTTGTATTCACTGTGTGTGGGAGGTGTTTTGAGCTTGTTGTTCTCCATTATACTGCCACTCAGTGTTTTCTCCTCCTTGGATCTCACATTTGATGGTGATCATCTCACCGCTGAATATCTGAGTCCAGTTCTGTGCAGAGTCACAAAGGCCCTGTTGGACACTTTCATACCAAACATGAATTAATACAGAAAAGTTTGGTCATCATAATGTTTGTTCTTTTATTTCTTACAAAAAGTTATTAACTCAATGTTCTGAATGTGATACACTTTGCTGAGGTTTGTGAAGAAAACTGGGTTTCCTCTTCTTCCTCTGCACCGATAGATGCCTTCGTCTGAGACACGAATAAGTTTTGCAGTTTTGAAGTGTTCGTATTATTTGCTACTTCATGAGAATCTGGGATTTGTCTGAACCAATCAAAAGTCCAGCCAGCAGAGCCCTGAACAGAGCAGGTCAGTGTCACCGAGCCCCACTG